>NW_026934478.1:0-60673 GCF_032062105.1 Saccostrea cuccullata | reverse complement strand
TCCATCCATCCATCCATCCATCCATCCATCCATCCATCCATCCATCCATCCATCCATCCATCCATCCATCCATCCATCCATCCATCCATCCATCCATCCATCCATCCATCCATCCCATCCATCCATCCATCCCATCCATCCATCCCCATTCCATCCATCCCATTCCCCATTCCATCCCCATCCCCATTCCCATTCCCATTCCCATTCCCATCCCCATTCCCATTCCCATTCCCATTCCATTCCCATTCCCATTCCCATTCCCATTCCATCCCATCCCCATTCCATTCCCATTCCATTCCCCATCCATCCATTCCCCATCCATTCCCATTCCCATTCCATCCATCCATCGAAGAAAAGGGTGTGTGTGAAGAATGTTGATGAAATGTTTACTTAAAAAAAAAATTGGGGCTTGTGCTGTAGATTTCGAAGATTGCATGCCATATGCATTTAGTAAGGTAAGGTATAAACAAAACCATGTTTATGATTAGTTTAATTTTATTTCAAATGCTACATTGAGATAACCCTTGTCCACACACTTAAAAAAAATCAATTATATCTTTACAAAATAAAAGAAAGAAATTAGCTATGTACAGATCTGCATCTACACTGTAACTTAGTTTATTGATGTACATAAAACAAGTAGACTTTTTTTTAATTCCAACGGTATGAGAATGTTTTGACCCCTATTATTTCTTTAAATTGCAATGGGCTTCATGTAGCTACATTTAAGGATGGTGTTTTCTCAGAGGGCAAAAGGATTCCACTCACGGCAGCAGAAAACAAGGGACCCTGGGGCCACAACGATCATCTGCACACTGTGGTTAAGGAAAAGATCATTATCTGATTATTTGAAAAGCTAAAAGTATAAGTAGCCCTGATTGAGATGGAGGTATAATTTGTACAGAATTGAAATAACTAATGATGCTTACATTTCTTTTTTTTACTATTCTTATATTTCTTCCCTCAAATTTGAACTTTCATTGTGGCCCTACCATACCCCAAGGGGTTATGATTTGTACAAATTTGAATAGACGCTATCCGAGGATGTTTCCCTATAGATATGACGATCGTTTGTGTTCTTGAGAAAAAGATATTGATACAAGTTTCCTAAATACTGATACTCCTATGTTAAACTGTAATCGTCCATTATGGCCAAACCCTACCATCAGGAGTCTTGATTTGAAAAAAAAAAACTTGAACCTACACTAACGCAGAATAATGCTTCCATAAGTATTACCAATCAAATCTTTATTGTTCATGAGAAGGGGATTTTTTGAAGATTTTTCCTTTGCACTCCTTTATAAAAACTTGAACGTTTTGATTCCCTCCGGGGGTCATGATTGGAACAAACCTGAATGAACACAACAGAAAATGATTCCACATTAGTTTCCACATTTTTCCTGACCCATTTCTTCTTTTCATCAACGCAATTTACTTTCCACTTTTGAATAATTATCTTCCCTTGGAGGAGGGTGTGACACTTCATTTGAACAGATTTGGATTTACTTTACCCAAGTATACTTTGTTTTGAGTATGGTTGAAATTGACTCAGAGTTTTGGAGAAGATGTCAACTTAAAAAGCTGATGAGAACAACGACGACAATATATAATGAGGCAGACAACGGATAAATTTAGATCATAAAAGCTAACTTGAGAGGCTCGACTCAGCTAGGGGAGCTTAAAATGCTGTAGTTGTACAATGAAGGTCTATGAATACGATTGACATGCTATTTTCAACTTTGAAATAAGTATGTAAATAATCTTCGCTTTCTGAAAAAGGTTTCTGAGTATACAGCGAAAAATCCCTATGCTTAAAGCTATAACCTGTGATCAAAGCCTTCGTTCTCAGCAAAAAAAAAACGTCTAAAAGTGAAATGCTGTGGATAATGGGGATGTGGATTCGTATATAAAGGGTAGTGCCCCTAATAAAGATAAAAATGATAAGAATTTCTTAGTTGAAATTTTACAGTTATGATAGCAATATTGTACATGTATGTATATGGTCTGTGAGCTTAAAAAATATACTCTCTTCATAATTCACCATTTTATAAACGTTTTGCGCATAATTTAACAATGCATTCTGGACATTATATCAAACAAGCTTAAGAAGAAAACAAGCCAAGGTAAAATAGAAGTACAGTATAAAAAAATGTTAAAACATTTAGCATGTAAATGAAATTAAACTGTACAGTTATAAAAAGACGAAGATTAAATATCAAGATTAAGATAAACACATACCGGTATTTTAGTATAAGCTACATACGAGAAAATAATCGATCATATAGAACATACAGAGAATATTAAAAGTTTATTTTGAAAAATCATCGTTTATGGATTTACGATGTTGTCAGCATATTCAGACATAACACTCCACTGCCTTACAAATTGATGCAGTTGGTGCCTTATACCCCGATTCATTTTTATTTTCTCTTTGTAGAAACACTTCTCATCTTCTGACATAACACACTGAAATGCGTTATCCGTCACCAACTCCGTGTTGCAGATTGGACAAGTAACCTTTGTGTTTTCCTTGAGCAACAGTTCGCTATGGATGTGATTGAAAAGTAAATCTGGATCTACCGAAATGAAAAAAAATATATAAGAAGTTTGACTTTATGGGACAGAAACAATTAATCGCTTTAAGAAAATAATGGGTATGAAGGAACGGATTGCAATTTCATAGTCCGTTTTTCGACATTTTTGCAGCATTGAAATTTTTTACTGAAGCCCCTTTAGGACCTATAGAAAAATAATTTTGAACCTGATAAAACAAACTGTCTTAGCTAAAACGAATTTAAATTGTTATAACGAATTAAATTTGTTATAACGTATTTAATTCGATTGATTGATTGATTGTATATTGTTTAACGTCCCTCTTGAGAATTTTTCACTCCTATGGAGACGTCACCGTATGCCGGTGAAGGGCTTCAAATTTAGACCTATACTCGGCACTTAGGGCCATTGAGCAGTGAGGGTTCTTTATCGTGCCAGCGCCTACCGTGACGCGGGAAATACATGCTTTAAGGTCATATCCGAAGGACCCGTGACTTTTACTTCTGATGCCGAGCGCTTGGCGAAGGAACAGTCGCTACCTATTTTTACGTCTTAGGTTTGACGCGGTGCCGGGAACGAGAATCGAACCCGGGCCTCCCGATCACGAAGCGAAAGCTCTACTACTAGGCTACCGTGAACGGTAATTTAATTTGATATAACGAATTTAATTCGATATAACGAATTTAATTCGTTAATTATAACAATTCTTTTAATAAATTTAATCTGTCATAATAACAAAGAACTTAGTTCACAAAGTACCAAAATACGCCCTGTTACCAAAATGAATATATATATATACAAGATAGTAATTATGTATTGTACATTATTGGAAAAAAATCAATTCTATCATGACGTTTTTTAAAATGAAGCTCTGAAACATGGGATAAATATTATTTTCTAACTCCGTGTACTTTTAAGAATTAATTGCCAAGTGTTAGATTTCTTTAAAATTTGACATTCTGACACTTTACATATTTATATATGATAAAGAATAGACTCTTTACTTAGACAGTAATCTAATTACTAATATATTTGAATTTCTATCTCAATATATTTTTATCTTCAAAAGTCAACATATATTTAGCGTATATGTATTTCTCATAAGAATTTTTTTTCAAAATAAGCATGTTTTCAAATGTGTATGATTATTAAATGTATATGATACATGTATCATGAATTCTAAGTATGAGGGTTGTCCGTAAAGTTCGTGGACAACATTGATAATTACGGACAAACATCGACAAACTATTTGAAACTATTATTTTAATTTAATTCATGTTTCATTTTATAAATGTGCAAGTTTTCAACAAAAACAAAGCACAAATAGTTGTAATTTCATGAATTCATGATACATGTATCATATACATTTAATAATCATAATAACAATACTGTTTCTTAGCATTTTTAATGCACATAGCGGTTATTTACATGTGGAGTTTCCCACAGCATCCAACTTATTATAACATATGCAGGAGACAATACATGACAAGGAGTAAGCTGGCAATAATTTGTAAACATGGTAACAATATTTAAAGCTCACATGAAATTTAAAAGCTTTTGATTCTTAGAATGGAAAGAGATCTCCCTGTAATACTATTTTTCAGCAGTTTTATGTCAAAGATGCAGATTAATTTTAGTTATTTCAATTAATGTCTGGATATTTTTTTATCAACATATAATCCTATTACATAGGTATGTATATCCTTTAACTTTATATAAGTACATGTATAAAAAATATGATCAAATTAAGTCCCCTTGAGCATTCATATTATGATATACAAATAAAATCACATTATTACCACATTTTTAAAAATTTTTTTTATACTTAAAAGAGAAAAAGTAACATCCAAAATCAAACAGCTCTAATAATTATGCTTGAAGCAACGAATTTCTATTAAAATATCATGAATAGTTTTCTTTAAAACTGAGTTAAACACAAAATTCCACAATCAAAGGAAAATTCCTGGTCAAACAATGTTGATGTATTTGAATATCCCGTAGTTCTTAGAAAGATGGAAGGATGGAGGGACAAAAGATGGTCATGACAAACACCATTTTTAAGGCGAGGCATAAGAATCACTCTTCTGGCACACTTTCTCCACTCTCGCTGTCTGATTCGTCGATGATTGGGGAAATATCAGCTGCATCCAAGACATTTCTACTCCAATCCCGCACTCCAAATCATTTTTCTCTGTATCGTGCACCACTTAGATACCATATTACTGATGCAATATGTGAGCACATCCCAACTACTCTAGCGCCTGCTCTACATGTGCAGTACCAAGATTCCACTGTACTTTCACTGTAATGTATCCAGAGTTGGTACTTCTTAGAAGACATGTGCCTACTGAATCAAGAGATATTTCATGGGAAATACTTGGAATCTGTCAACAAATAACTGGATATGTATTAGGATCACTGGAATCTTATCGATCTTCTTTACAAGAAGATTCAAATATTAAAGAAGCGACAATGTTAAGAATGAACACACTTACTCGTGGAGAAGTGTAATGTTTTCAGTTTTTGTTAACTTAAAGATGTTGAAAGATATCTTTTTAGCTATTTTTTTAAATAAGCACTTATTTTTTTTTTAACACTTTGACCGTCCAGTCGGTTCTTATGTTTCATAGTGGTTATATTTTTCTTTTTCATGCTACTGTAAATTTTATTTTTTTTTATTATAGATGTTATAATGTTATTTCAAATACGAGTATATGCGATGAATCTGAGGTAAACCGTTCCTCTTTAATCAAAACTTTGTTTTGAAAAAATATTTATTATGAAAAAAAATTCTTTTTTTTTAAAGGCTAGTGATCTGCAGAAAATCATTTGTACGAAACATTTATGGTTTAAATGTCCATGATTTGGTTGGCGGAACAAAGCTTGTCAGATTTTACAAACACTTCCATAGTTTTTTTTTTCTTCATTAATTTTGAAAGACCTTATGAAATTGTAACATTTATATTCGTTTTTCCTAGGGGGTACTATAACATAGTAATGTTACTCAAAATAAACACCTAAAATATTAAATGCATAGATGTATGATACGTGTACATGTACGTTATAGAAAAGACAAGAATTTATCGCTCGAGAACCAAACTGAAACAAAATTTATCTAATTCAAATTTTCGATGCATCAATACATAAAAAGAGACAAAATAAATGGTTGTTTGTATGAAAAAAAGTTAATGCCCCATTCCAGGCTCGAACCAAAACTTTTCGCTTCGAGAGCACTGGACAGGTAGCCATACTTACTGAGCTACGACCGCTAAACATATACAGATGATTTTAAAACGACAAAGATGTACTACATTCACACAATTGGATTTTTTTTTGGGAAAATTCCTTTTTTCTAGGTCTCTGGGTCTTCTCTCCATTTTTTAAAAAAAGTGTATTCGTTTCTATGAATTAAAATGCACATAAAAAACGTTTCAAAATCATGGAGAGAAGACCCAGAGATAGAAAAAAGTTTAGAAAAACGTGTTTAAAAATGTAGCATTTTGTACGAAATGCCTGATCTAGCCAATCTTCAAGTTATTTTTTAGCAAATCAAAGCTGAATTTCGGAAAAATATTTCTCTTTTCTGTTGCACAGGAACCCGTTAAATGAAAAATGTGTTAAAATTTCATGTGACATGTCGAGAAAATTTTCACTTTTCAATTACTTCTAGATTCCTGCCGAATGTCAATCAAAAGCGCCCTCGTTCAAAGTTTGACGATGTTTATTTTACTGAAATAATTTCTGAAAATGTTGTTGAAGATAATAATATGTAAGAAAACCAACCCATTTTTCATAAATAAATGTACTCTTTTATTGCATAACATATTTAACAAACATCAATTAAACATTAATTTATATACATTCCTGAAAACAAATGTTAAGCGATGGACGTAAATTATAGAATAAATTAACGGAATGAATAATTTGTCTCTAGTTTTCTTTTTCGGAATAACTGACCGGAGAATATGATTTTTTCCATTTCAGTTCCAGAAACATGGTTGATGATAGTATTACGGATGACACCATCAACTCATACCAGAGAAAATGGTAACAGTGTTGCATGAATACCATTGCAACATGAACGTCAGACCCTTGATTTTGGCACGATTTAGTTTATTGTATATACATACATGTGTGTTTTTTAATACGAAATTTAGAAAAAATCTAATGGCACTGGCACTTGTATGTTTTATGACTTCCTAATACGACAGGCGTCTGATTTTTTTTTCACCATAAAAAATACTGGGAAACATATTCCTCCCCTTACTAAAAATAAACACCAGGATGGCAACGCCTCTTTCGGGGGAACTGCTTAAAAAGATATGTCTTACAAAAAAAAATCGTCACTAGTTTAGCAAGTGGAGCAATAGGACTATTGATCATGTTGTTTACTTTGTTTATTGTTCAACTTCCCTATCCCTAAAAATTTTTCACTCATATCGAGAAGCCGCCACTTGACAATGGAGGGTTGCAAATTTTATCCTCTACTCGGCACTCAGGTCCATTGAGCAGGTAGGGATCTTTTCGAGTCAGCGAAACGGAACACCGGTTTATACTGTCTCATCCCGGTCTTTAAGTCCCACAGTGGGATTCTAATTTACGACAGTTGCCCGCATGGCGCAGTGGTTAGAACGTTTGCTCTAGAGTCGCGCAATAGTAATCAATCGTTGCATCACTGGTTCGAATCCCACAGTGGGACGTGGAGACTGGTCCTTCGGATGAGATAGTATAAACCGAGCTAGGTACTAGGACAATAAAAGCCGTGTTGCATTTAGAATTGTTGGAAATTAAAATTGCAGCTAATAAACCAATATGGCACAGACACTGATATTTGTGCGTTTTTTAACGAGGTTGGCTTCTGATATTTAGAGTCTTAAACTTTTTTGCCAAGGATATGTTTAGTCTCTACACACATAACTTAATTAAAAATGATACCAAAATATAAGGCTTATGTGCTTCTTTTGGCGCTACAGTACATTAAATATGACCTTTTTGCACAGACATCGGTGTCTTAATCAAATTTTACATCTTCAAGGTTTTACCTCTAATAATTTTATCCAAAAATAGTATGCAAAAATAAACTATAAGGCTATTTTTAAAAACAAGAGGCCCATGGGCCTTATATGTCACTTGAGTATCATAACTTTCCAACAAATTAAATTTAATTCATGTTTTAAGCCAGAGGCCGTGAAATTCTGACACAATTTTGAAAGAGACACCATTGCTTTTCAGATTTATACACTCAGCATGCTTACTTTGGTTACTTAATA
Source organism: Saccostrea cuccullata (assembly GCF_032062105.1). Taxonomy (NCBI): domain Eukaryota; kingdom Metazoa; phylum Mollusca; class Bivalvia; order Ostreida; family Ostreidae; genus Saccostrea; species Saccostrea cuccullata. The sequence goes on along the minus strand of NW_026934478.1, from coordinate 52,850 downwards.
CCCAGAGGTAGATCAGAGTAACAAAGAGAAAATAAATTTCTACTTGATCAGTTGTGCACCCCATCCTACAGGAACCACTGACCTCGGGGCCACATCTTTCAAAATTTTGGAAATTTTATAAATTTTATTTCATCTTGTTGAATTATACCAAAATACAGATTTCTAAGCATTAAATGATTTTCCGATTATGTACCCCCCCCCCCATGTACCTCTGTGCAGAGGGCAAAATAATAACCGCTTTTGGAAAAATCAGCTTTCTTTTCGTCATAAATATATACTAAGATCATTGGCATAATACCGAGGAACAAAGGAAAACATTTTCAAAAAAATCATGCATTTTCACTAAATAAACATTCGAGTCCAGCCCTAACACAAGAAGCCTGAACCAGGGTCCCTGAAATTGACAAATTTCAAAGAGGCAACCTTCTTTCTCATATCTATGTTCATAGTTTATTGGTTAAATAGCCAAGTAAAGAAAAAAAATGATTTTTAAAGACTATACATTTTCACTAAATAATCAATAAAGCCCCAGACTAACACCAGAACCCCTAACCCAGGGGACATGAAATTCACAATTTTAGAAGAGGCATGCAGCCTAATTCAACATAACTACGTACTTTGTTAGTTTATTTAATACTCAAGAGAGAGAAGAAGATTTTCATAGAAAAAATCATTCTTACTATATAATCTATATAGCCCGCCAGAGCACAAGAGCCCCTGACCCTGGGGTCATGAAATTCACAATTTTGGAAGAGGTGGTCTTATTCAACATAGCTATGCATTTGGTTAGTTTATTTAATGCCCAAAAACAGAGAAGAATTTCATTTTTTTTGTATTTTCACTATATAAGCTATATAGCCTCGCCTTGCCACTAGAACCCCTGGCCCTAGCGCCATTAGTTTATTTATTTCCCACAAACAGAAAAGATTTTCAAAGAATTTTTGCATTTTTACTCTATAATCAATATAGCCCCGCCCTAGCACTAAAACCCCTGGGCCTTGGGCCATAAACTTTGGAGGAGGCAGTCATTTTCAATTCAACTGTGCACTTGGTTAGTTTATTAAAGGCCCAGGAGCAGAAAAAAAGAATTTCAAAGAAATAATGCATCTTCACTATATAACCTATTTCGCCCCTCCCTAGTACTACAACCCCTGACCCTGGGGCCCTTTCACAATTTTGGTAGAAGACTAAATGCTGATTACAATTATACCAACAGTTTGACTGCTTGATGTCCAGGAGTAAGGAAGATTTTTAAAAGCTGCACTAATTTTAGTAGTTTTTGCTCTACCCCCAGGCCCAAGGGGGACAGGGACCATGAAATTAATAATTTTTGTTCCCCTTCACACATACATGCTCTATTCCAAATTTGGTTTAAATTAATTCAGTGGTTTCAGAGAAGAAGCTGAAAATGTTCAAATGATAACGCACGACGGACGACGACGGACGAAAACGGATAACAATTGGTCATCTGAATTTACTCGGAAATACAAGTCTTTGGATTTTGATGGGAGTCAGGATGCCATTTTTTAAAATGTCTGTCACCTGGTGCGTTCAAAATTTTACGATAAACGTTAAGACAGTTGGCAAAATAAACACCTTCGGTTCTGGTCGCTTAAAAATTCTGTTCACTGTTGTTCAATTGCTGGAGCGCCCGCTCCGTGATAGGAAGGACTTGAGTTCAAATTTCGGCGACTACTGACCTAAGTCGATAAAAATATGTAGCAACTGTTCCTTCGCAATGTTCTCGGCATTTTGAAGTGAGAGTTGTCGGTCCTTTGAATGAGACCTTAAAAACCAAGGTCCTGTGTCACGGCAGGCGTTGGTTCAATAAAGATCCCTCACTGATCAATGTCCCTGAGTACCGAATAAAGGTTAACAACTGAATCTCTTCACGGGGATTTGGAGACCTCTCTACATGAGTGAATTAATCAATCTTATCAAGTTGACTGTTGATAAGAGCATTCCTTATTGTATTGCACAAGATCTTCTGGCCTACGACATGGTCTAGTCATGTTTTTTGCTCAATCGTCAACTCGGTAGTGACTATCAAGATTTGCATATTCATATAAAAATCGATTGTATATGGATGACTTGCTCGCCACAACTGAAAGTTTACCAATCATTTATTTTTAGCTAACATGTATTTTAAAGCCTTTGTAGGAATACATCGTGCTCCCTAATTTAAAAGACCCCCCCCCTAACATAACATAACAGATAGAAAACACACATTGAATAAGATTACTCACTTTGAATAAATTACATTTACTTAATATTAATTATTTAATGAATTTACAAACAAATGTTTTCAATTATAAAAATGGCTATGACAAATTAACCATTTAGGTATGTACATAGCTATTGAATGTAAATAATGAAATAGATAACGCATAACATTTAATCTCATAACCATTAAGTATTAAGGTCATATCAGCTCGTTTGATAACGATATAGATATCCTCTGTAAACATTGTGTCCCGTGATTCAGACAGAGTACAGGTGAGAGGTACATGTAAGTTATGTGAATATAGATTTCTATATATAATGCATGTAATTTCTTTTCTCACATTGAGTTGTGAATATTATAAGCTTATCAAAATTTAACTTGTTTCAGACCTTGTTATATCATTTAATTTAAGGAATGAAGCTTATTTCAACTTATGTTATACGATATAACATAACTTTGGGCAGGTTACGTTTTATAAACCGTGAAGCGGTTTATAAAAAAGTTATTTTATATCGTATAACATAAGTTGAAATAAGCTTCATCTCTTATAATTTAATTTCAGTGTTAACAATGAAACAAGTTTTCCTCCTGAAAAATGCTTCAAATATATCATTTTTTGAAAGTAACGTCAAGCGGAGTAATACGTTTTTGACGTAACTCATTGTGACGAATGCAAGTTATGTTAGACAAAATATTATATGTTCCTCTGAATGATTCAACCAATGAAATTGCTTGATATAAGTGAAATTAAATTATTTCGACACATCTGCATGTCCCACCTTGAGGTTGTAAATTGTATCGTAACTTGGGAACAAATCTGCTATTCCATGGTGTTTTGAGAAATATTGTGGACATGAAATTTACAAACTCGAAGGGCATTAATGAATATGTAGATTTATGCGAAACGATAAATTTGCGGGTTTTAGGTAAGGTTTGCGTCTCCCTCCAATTCATATTTTTTTTTAAATCTGCACACAAGCTGTATATCAATTTATTCAAGAAAGTTAGCTTCATCATTTTATATGAATTTCAAAGAAATTGTCCGTCCCAGTTTTGAAATAAAAGACGCCAAATTTAACGTATTTCATATTTCACCTCGAATATTATTTTCATTGAAAAAATTGATTTATTTTATAAACTATCAAACTTAAATAATTAAAATGACCTGAATTAGTATAATTCATGTTTATATTATTTAAACTTTTAATTTTCCGTAATCAAAAATATGAAAATTTGGTTAAAAAAGTTCTCAATTTTCCTTGATAAAGTAAATCCGTTGTTATGGCAACAAAAATATAAAAATCAATATTTTCCATATTTACCGATTACATCAAAATCCATGAAGTTATTAATTTGATAATTTTCATTAAATTGAACTAAAAAATATATATGTCCATGGAAACACTGACTATATTATTGGTTTTGAACATAAAATCAAGCCCTTTTATACATTTTGAAAGACAACATTGATTTCACTTTCTCATGGTGTGCTCATCAGACTAAATGTTATTCATTATATTGTTTTAAGGCATAAATTGGCCATAAATATTCAAAATAACACTTCTTCTGTGCTACATGATGGTATGAAAATTTATTCCATGGGAGAACTCTAGTATTTATGGCAATCTTTACATCTGAATATTCTGATGAAATTGTCCATGAACTATACTGCAACACTTTTGAAGTATATGTGTATAAACATACTTCAGAACAAGTTGCAACTAAACCAATTAAAAGCCTATGAATTTGATCTCATGCTGATTTAGTCATTCCAACATGTATTAATTTCTAGATATCTTTGTATCAAAATGTCTGTATTCAGTGATGGCTGGTGACTTTGTCATTATACATTTATGCCATTCTTTGAGTGAAATGTTGTAAGCATTGTATCCACGAAGCTGCTGTTTTTATTATTAAATGATTCTTTTTCTTCGAAAAGTAGAAATGCTATCTTTAAATTAAATAAGTAATGTTTTTTACCTCTCTTGACCCAGGGTAAAATTATTGGGTCGGTAGGTGAGAAAATCTTCAACGTATTTAAAGGGGATAAGAGGAATAAAAAGAAAAAAAAAATCGGTCCTTCATTAAAAAAAAGGTTTGAGTCTGGCCATTTCAGTCAGTCGGTCGGGAGAGGCTGGCAACATAACTTTCCTTTAAAAAATAGCCTAACCTATTTCTACACTTCATGGACATAAGATCAATCATTGATTAGACTGAGAATCTAAATTGAAATGTCTTAAAGTAAGAAAGTAAGTAAAAGATGGCCTAACCTATTTCTAAACTTCATAGACATTAGATCAATCATTTATTAGACTGAGAATCTAAATTGAAATGTCTGAAAGTAAGAACAAAAGAGATAAAATTCTAAGTGACATCAATTCATACTTTTATGAGTTAACAGAGTACTACTTATTTCAGGCAAATTCTGCAAAATGACATAACGTTACACTGTCATAAATATTTGTCAAGAACAGGAAAAAAGAAACAATGCTACAGTGACAGATATATCCCCTGGATATCCATAAAATAATACTTTAAATAAAACAAAACTTTCTAATTTATCAAACCAAACTAAAAAAAGAAAATTAAATGATTTTTTTTTCAAAATAAAACTACATGTATATATGAAAGATTTTAATTTTACTAGAGTATTAAACTGGTCTTATCATTCCTACTAAAATGAACAACATTACAACTTCCAAGTGTCATGTTTTATACTGTTTCAGTAGATATAATTATACATGTACATTTTAACTTTATGTACAAAACTCATTAGTTTTCAGAAATGCTTATTTGAGCATGTTAGGTCCTGGTGAGAACAAAATTTAATGAATAAAAATATTAATCTTAATTGTTCATGTATTAATTTCCTTGCAATTTTACAAACCCATTTTTAAAAAGAAACATGTTAAGTATAGACAAAAGTAACCTTCAATTAATACCTATGATGTATACATTCATTTTACTGAACACAAGTTCAAAGATGGACAAACAGAGCATGTACTGCAATTATCACAGACTCATTGTTTTCTTAATATATGGAAAAAAAGCATGTAGATACTAGATAGGATGTTTTAAAAACATTAAATTTTCTTCTATACTATCTATAGACATATAAAAATATGCATTAGGTATAATAAGTCAAAATTCTTCTCCAAATCTCCATTGATATCGCCATATCTGGTTCAACACCTTAGCTTGATCCATCCAACTTTCTTTATATATCTGAGCTGATATAGGATGACCTCTAATTTTATTGATGGCACAAATCTTTTAAGGAAACACTGAAGTACTTTTTTTTTGTTCTTATCTATTCCAATTAATGACCCTTAATCTGAAATCATATGTGTTCATCTTTACAATAACATTTAAACTCAATGAAATGAATAAATTTCCAATATAATCAAAGAAGAATCAATATGGAACTATTGTAAAAATTACAGATTGAATTAGTTAAATTCATATGCTTGATAAAGAATGTTCTTTTCATGCACAATCTGTATCTCGTTTTTATTAATTAGAAAATGAGATATTAAAAAAATCAAACTTCATTTACAGAAGGAAACTTGAACAGTTGAATGCATGTTCCAATGTTACAAATAATAGGCCTAAAAACCAAGGGTTTTATTTTTCATAACTTCTTGAAAGACTGCTTTTTTTGCAATGTTGGTATATTGGTCACATCCTGATACCGTTTTTTCATCGCTTTCAAATCAGTAGTCAGTAGATCATTCATAACTTTCAGTTATTGTATTGCAATCGCAGTAATAAAAGACAAATACATATAATAAATAGTTAAATAATTACCTGATAAAAATACTATCAACAATCAAACTGTCATGATCATTGGACATGGTCAAATGCACCGCGACTTTTCTTCCCTGATCGGACTGCATGTAGCGTAACACTTTACAAGATACTCTCGGGTCTTTTCTTTTTTCTTTCCCATCGTCACTTAAAATATTAGTTAAGTGGTGAAGCGAGAAACACACAATGTTCAATTATTTGCATCAATGACTTTCTTCTGACTGGAATGACCGTGCAACTTTCCACGTTCCGTATTGAAAAAAAAAAAACAAGTCTTCCTTTATTGGTTTATCCACGAGCATCACGCTAAACTCAAAGGCTTCTAAGATTCCTATGCTTCGAATTGTTATAAGATTTTCTCCTGAAAATGTCCTTTGTGTTTAGTCCTAACAGGAAGTGACAACAAACATCAAGTATGACAGAGGATATTCGTTACCGAGTGAATACTTAGCATCGCTGGTTTAAATTCACCTGTTTCAAACGCTTTGGTGATTCGTAAGAGTTATCTCCCTGTAATTGCAAACCTTACCTTAACTTCTTGTCAAGTTAGGGAAATGCTAGTCTTGAAGCATCAAAATAAAAAAACAAAGCACTGGAAGCATCAAAATTAAGAACAAAGCATTCTAAAAGTCATACAAAAATTAGAATATAGTTAAGTAATGAATGTAATTTTGATATAAAAAATATATAAGCTTAGTGTACATCACTTCAGTTACATGATAGTCGAAAAGAAATCGAAATATTTTAAACAAAGATAAAAAATAACCATAGGAAAGCAGAACAAAAAGTTCAAACGCAGGTACAAGTATGAAGGATTTTTTGAGAAAACATAATAAATCATTTTCATTATACTTCAAGAAGAACGGTAAGCGTATATTAAATAATTCTCTGTCCATTGAAGATTTTTTTTGAACATTTTAAACATTTATTATCTTCAACTAATATTGTGTATTTGATAATGATAGCGATTCGGGTTTAGATACATCATACGAAAACTTACATAAAGTAATCTGAGAGAAGGTGAATAAACATCTTAAAAGCTGTGAGGAAGATTATATTCAAAATGAGGTTTTCATAGTCTGTGAAATAAATCCAGTTTCACTTACACTATTCAATAACATGATGATATTTTTGGAAGCTGGTCCTATTTTGAATCTTGGACGAAAGGGTTTATTGTCCGAAAGAAGGGGATACTAGTGATACAAAAAGTATAGAAGAATAACTGGACTGTTATTACTCTTTGGTAATTGCTAAAGTCCGTCCACTTCTTGTCATTCGACCAAATTGTCAGACATGATCAAAGTTAATAAACTCAAAGTTCTTTTTTTTAAAATACTTTTGTATTATTGAAGTTAAAGACACCGTTTGTCAATAAAATAAGTAACAGTATTGAAATACGTGAAGATTGAAAAAAAATCCGAATTTCCTCAGATTAATGCCATAATCAGAATGATTTTCAATTTATCAAATAGTTGAAAGTCGTACTAATAACAATTTGAATTTATTTCTTTTAACGTTCTTTGAAAAGCAGTGACACAAAGCTTTAATACAGAAAAAAAGAAGGAAAGGTATCAATATCAAGAGTAAAGAGACTGACAGACGTTAGGTTCAAATTATAAGAAGACATTATCCCCCCCCCCAAAAAAAAAGGAAAGACTTGTTAAATTTATTGTACATAAATAATAATGTATAAATATTTATTCTTTAAAGGAGAGGACATTCTAAGTTTTAAGAACTTGTGTCCAATCCTTTTGTTGTAGCATCTAAACAATAAAATACATTGTACATGTATGTTCAAACCAATTTATCTGAGTATAAGGTTATAGCGCAGTACCTTTATCTTTTACTTTTAAGAGGCAGTCCACCGAAAAACCAGGCAGTATTGTATTAATAGGCGGCACATCGAATGTGACGAATATTTGATATTTTATTGAAAACAATATCAATGTAGTCTAAATAAAATAATGTAATCGAAGATTTGTTTGAAAATTGCTTATTTAGTAAAATATCCTTTTGTTTCGTGTTTTTGAATTTCCCTATATAAACCATTGAATTTAGGTCAGAAACAAAGAACTGTGATTTCCAATACGTATTTAACAGGACTATAATTTATATTGAACTAAATCTAGAAATATTTTGTCTTTCAGTTTCAAAAATAAAATTGGTGGGCAAAACACTTTTGATAGTAATTTTCTGGCAAAATATATAGACGTTTTTTATGAAATTTTGCGATGTAAGAGTTATCTCCCATGGCATCGGAAAATCTGCTAAACACCTTACTATCGGAATCCTAGTGAAATATTTAGAATATATACACAAAAGAAAATCAATAGACAAAAAATAGCTACTTTATTTGCAAAATAAAATTCATTTTCTCCTCCAAACGTTATATTTAGATTAAAATTGGCAGTATTATTCAGGTTGAATCCAAGTTTCCATTGATGTATCAGTGACGTCATATACCTGACTAATATTGCGTCACATTTAAATAGTTACGAGTTTTCCACAGAAGTTTGTACAAAAGCGAAAAGAAACAAAAATTAAAAATAAATAATTTATCTTTTTCTGTTCAATTACTCTTCAGAGTGCATTAACTTAAATGTTAAATAATCATATATTTTTATATAAAATGTATTTTATTCTTCTGATTATCAAGGAAAGATGAAATTCAACGGAGTTGAGATGTTTATTTCATGAAATTTGTAAAAAAAAATAATGATTAAAAAAATAAAATAAAAATAAAAATAAAATAAAAAAAACACCTTAATTACATTTATCTATGCAATTAAACCAAAATAAACGATCAGCAGACTATTAGAAATATTTTATTAAAAAAGTGAAAAATAAGATTAAAATATATTTATGGAGAAAATTACTGTTGAACTCCCAACTTCAATTTGGCACTAAAACGGAAGATTTTATGGAGGTATTTTTTGTTTTGTATTGTTTTTTTTTTTGTTTTGTGTTTTTTTTTGTTTGTTAAATTTGGTGATTGAAATTACTCATATTCAATATGGAGTTGAACATATGACTATGTTGGCCAATTCAAAAATGTTTTCACATTAATGAAACCGGTTTTTGTTTTTTTTTAAGATGCCGCCCCCCCCCCGGCTTTTTGCTTATGGGCTCTTTAATAATATAACTACATATGAAATAACTTGTTTTCTTATTCATATAAAAATGTGTGATAATTTTATGCATAAACGCCTTCGGTGTTTATGCAAATTATCACGCAAGCCAATCCATTGATCACTTCATGAATTCGAAAAATAAGACAGTTATTCCTTAATTAAATTTCATAAAAGATGAAAATATAGGAGAAAAGGTTTTTTATAAATGACAAGTTTAAAAAACTTGAATAAAGCCGAAACTGTGTACATAAAAATATTTTCGTGCAAGTAAAATTTCGCCATTGATAGAATTTAATAACTCTTTAATTCCTGAGAAAATTAAAAAAAAAATTACTTGGAAATAAGATATTAAATAAAGATAAGATGTCTGCTCTCAGTCGTTGCATAATGCATGTACAAATACTTGTTTTTTTTAATACCGAGTATCAAGAAATCAAACAGATGTTATTTATGATTGTAATGTTCATGTACGTAAAAGACACTAGTATTTTAAATACATTCTATATACATTTGAATCTATGGATAAAATAATTTTAAAACAGTTGACTGACTGAACAGAAACAAAGACAATCATATTTTTCTGATAAATTGAATGAAGAACCAAATAATAAATATAATAAGGAATAATTTTAGTTTAACAGGTCGGTGAAAATACTCGAAATCGGGTATTATCCGTGAAATCGCGTATAATACTCGATATTAGGGTAGCAACGGCGCATTATGCCAGTTACTGTTACGTGTACATCAGTGTCTTTTAATTTTTATTAAACCTATTTCAATTCGGTTGTCAAATAAGTTTAAAATCATACGACAAACACCGCTGGGATAACAAAGAGGACACAATGGCGTTATTATTTTTCAATTTAATTTCTAAAAACAAATAACTACACTTCATTTGTCTATATTTCCCATTAAAGTATTCCATATACTTAATTTTCTAATTTGTGCTCTATTCACAAAATGTGAAACTTTAAAGAAATTAAACGACTTGTGCCGTGTTATGTATTTTACTGGAAAATGTATGGCGTCCCTTTCACGTGAAATATAAATTATTCCTAACAGTTAGAGAGTACAGTAAAAGCGAGTCATAATTGTATATCTCTGTCATAATAGAATACCAACGTTATTATAAAGAAGAAAATAAAATAAGATTAAATAAATACCCACGGGAAAACAGGTTGAAAATAGCTAATTGAAGATGAGTATCTTTTTTATGTCAATTTAGCATGGAAAGTTTTATTCAAAGACACTGTAAATTTTTTGGTTGCATTTTAATCGATACAAGATATGCTAATTTACCTTTATTTCATGCATTTGTGTGAAAATTGAGAGCGTGAAGTCATATGAACAGGATTTTCTTATGTGTGGGGGGGGGGGGGGGTTATTAAAAGTCAAATGTGTACATCTTTTCATGAGCTTATAATACATTGAAATTCTCAATATAGATCGAGGTACAGTCATTTTGAAATATGAATTACATAGTCAAGTTTTCACATTTCTAATAGTTTTTACGTTTATGACCATGTTAGTGAACAAACTGAAATAATGGAGTGTTCAATTGGAAACTATTGTCTTCCTTTTTAGGAATATAATTCCTCATCATTAAAATTTCATAAAAATTGAAGCCACGTCCTTTCTTTTTTACACAGGGTAAAAAAGAATAGACAGGGTAAATTTTACCTCTTTACCTTCTATATTTTTATTATATCGCTATCTTATACCTCATTGTAATATGCTAATACAACGCACTATCTGATTGGTTCTAGACAATATGTCACAATTTTCTTTTAGTTATTTTATCTATGCTACTTATTACTCATGGCAATAACTTTCGTAATACTCACCTAAAATGAAAAAAATGTGTTTAAAAAAATAAACATGAATTCTAGTTACTTGTAGTCTCATATTGTGTTAGAAAATAAGAGGTTTCTTTTTGTTTACCTATATGATTTTTATTCTTCCCTTCAATTAAAAATATATTATTTTATAACCGAGTTTAACCGACCGTGACATTCAAAGAGAGATCTCTTGGACACATGTAGAACATAGTCGAAGTTGTTTTGTCAGAGGTGGTCAATAAGCCTTTAGCCCCCCCCCCCCCCCCCCCCCCCCCCCGCTTTGAAGTCGCTAAGAAATGGTAAAATATTGATGACTAAGCGAAATTAAACGATCAACTATTATGTTCTAATAAGCTGTATTCCTGAAACTATCACTGTCTCTGCTAAAATGTTGAATACATATTATGCAAATATGTATGAATGATAAGAAAAATATTTTAATAAAAAAGAGAAAGGGGGTTTTTAGCCAAAATCTTAGACATTTTTATCATTACATTATTTATACATTCATAAATAAATTTGATTTTATGCACAAGATAAATGTGAAAGTAATTAATGACGCTTAATTAGATACGATATACAATCCCTTGTTTATACATGGCATCATATCTTGTGTATGAAATGTGTATCCGTATAATTTGATTTATTTACAAATTGTTCATGTTTGTCGTGTTGATGTGGAATTATTATAAACTCCCAAATTCTGATACTTTACAATTCTGTTGTGTTGGGAATGACCATTAGGAAGATGCTTATACTTTCAACATTATGAAAAATACAAAGCAAATCGAACGCCTTTTTGTGTGCATATCATGAAATGTACTGACCTCCACGGGTATTTGTTATCCTGAGCGCATTAATCCTGACGCCCAAAATCTTACTTGGCTAGTGATACCTTTAGAAAACATTTGTATCTAGATGAAAATTAACTTGGCAACCATTGCATTGTTTAAGTTTTATCAGGTAATTACACCTCCTATACCCGATATACCCTATAACGATACCCTAATATCGAGTATAATACGCGATTTCACGGAAAATACCCGATTTCGAGTATTCTCTCCTGATTGAAAATATTGCAAAATGTTTACAGTTATAAATCTAAAGACAACTGCCACCTATAAGACATGTAAAAAAATATATCAAGTGTATTTTTGACCATATTACAACAAAATAGCCAAATTTAACATTACAATTATAGTATTTTCTTCTTTATATAATTCTGGTCGGGATCGGTTTAATTGGGAACAATTGTAAAACATAGGTAAATTTGACTCCTTTATTTATTCTCTCAATATACCAGTGCCCACTGATTTTATTGAGTGACTCAAAAGTTTGTACTTTGTATTCATAAACAAGCAAATTCAAAGAATTGTGGTCCCCCGCTTTCGGTGTCTTTGTTGGTGAGATGTTATTTTTTATGACATATTGTGTCTAATATGAACATCCTATCATATGTCATTTGTTAGAAATTATCATTGAAGTTGATTGTTTTGAAGGATGTAAACCCTAATCCTGACCGTTAAAAAGTTATGGCCAAAGTTAACGTTTTTTAAATGTAGGTCAACTCCAAGGTTAAGATCAAAGGGTCAAAGTTGTTGATGAAAGGTTTTCTCACAAGGATTACATATGTGAAGTATGAAAGCCCTAGCACTTACCGTTAAAAAATTGTGGTCAAGGTTAAAGTTTTTTTCATAAGTACGTAAATCTTTATGGTCAAGGTCAAAGGTCAAAGTTGTTGATATCCAATGAAAGGACTTGCCACAAAGAATACATATGTGAAATATAAAATTCCTAGTAACTACAGTTCAAAAGTTGTGACCAAAGTTAAATTTTTTTTAAAGTAGTTAAAACTCCAATGTCAAGGTCAAAGGGTAAAAGTTGTTGGTATCCAATGAAAGGTCTTCTCAAAAGGATTACATATGTGAAGTACGAAAGCCCTAGCTCTCACTGTTAAAAGTTATGATCTAGGTTAAAGTTTTTTCATAAGTATGTAAATCTCCAAGGTCAAGGTCAAAAGGTCAAGATTGTTGGTATCCAATGAAATGTCTTGCAACAAAGAATACATATGTGAAATATAAAAGTCCTAGTATCTACCGTTTAAAAGTTGTGATCAATGTTAAAGTTTTTTTAAAAAGTAGTTAAAACTCCAAGGTCAAGGTCAAAGGGTAAAAGTTCTGGGTATCCAATGAAAGTTCTTCTCACAAGGATTACATATGTGAAGTACAAAAGCCTTAGTCCTGACTATTTTAAAAGTTATGGTCAAGGTTAATGTTTTTTCATAAGTATGTAAATCTCCAAGGTCAAGGTCAAAAGGTCAGGGTTGTTGGTATTCGATGAAAGGTCTTGTCACAAACAATAAATTTGTGAAATATGAAAGTCCTAGTACCTTCCATTCAAAAGTTATGGCCAAAGTAAAAGTTTGGAATTTTTGTGTAAAAGTGGGTCAAACTCCAAGGTCAAGGTCAAAAGGTCAAATTTGGTGGTACCCAAAGAAAGGCCTTGTCACAAGGAATACACATGTGAAAGTCATAGCTCTACTAAATCAGAAGTTATGGGCAAGGTTAAAGTTTTTGTGACTGACAGACGGACAGACTGACAGACTTACGGACAAACGAATGAGATTTAATGTCCCCTCGCTTTCGCGAAAGCGGGGGACAAAAAAGTAAGAAAAAAGATCTGTCATTGTAATGCATTGGGTTTTATAATGTAATAAAAATTGGAAAATGAATTCGAAAAGTTACTTGGTAAACTCAATTTTGGACCACATAATTTTTCTAAAGATTGATTGATTGATTGATTGATTGTATACTGTTTAACGTCCCTCTCCAGAATATTTCACTGATATGGAGACGTCACCATTGCCGGTGAAGGGCTGCAAATTTAGGCCTTTGCTCGGCACTCAGGGCCTTTGAGCAGGGAGGGATCTTTATCATGCCACACCTGCTGTGACACGGGGCCTCGGTTTATACGGTCTCATCCGAAGGAACGCCCCATTTAGTCGCCTTTTACGACAAGCAAGGGGGTACTGAGGACCTATTCTAACCCGGATCCCCACGGGGTATTTTTCTAAAGAAATATAAATTTGAGTCTTATTCATTAATAAAATTAAAGATAAGAGTCTATGGTATAAATAATATTGATACACACAACCAGGTTCTGTGTGTATCTGGTACATTTAAAACAAATTAAAAACGTAGTAATTTTTTTTAACCCCAATGTTGACCTTTTTGCACTTAAAATTGAGCACTTACCCCCCCCCCCCAAAAAAAAGCTAGTGGAACACTAATTTTTTTTTTGATGTTGTCATGTGTAGACACTTGCTTTTATAAGTCTACATGCAAAAAATAATAAAAATCCATGACATGCGATGTGCCATTCATTGCCTGGTTTTTTAGTGGACGGTATTTTAAATTGTCAAATTGATCTCAACAACATAATATATTGATAAAAAATATTCAATTTTTGTTTTTCATTTTCAATATTCTATATTTTAGTAAAAAATATTTGTCATTTTAATTAATTTCATAGTTTACATGTATTTTATTTCCCTCTTGTTAACATCTTTGGTCAAGATGTACCCAGGATCGAATTAAGAGCCAAATAATGTGTATTTTCTTTTCCAGATTCTGTTATTTAATCATTCAGTAATTCGTTGAAATGGATTGCATTCCTCGACTCTCATCAACGGCCTATGTGGGACTGTGTCGTGAACTAGGGAGTCCCACAGAGGTACGGATCAGGAGAGAAGTGATGGACACTGAGGAGGCCGCGATGAAATCTTTGTTTATCATGATTGGATGTGACAAAATGAAGAGTGGGAGTAAACGTGAAGGATTTAGATTGAGTTTTTCAGATTACGATTTCATGTTATGGCCTCCAGACCACAAGGTAATCTGTGATCTCTCTCAGATCTGTCTTTACCGTATCCCACAACACACTGTGATTCTGATGGAGTGTGATGATCTACCACCGGGATTTACCAGACTTAATCTGCTGAGTCCCTCAAAAAATCCAAATATCAGATCATCCTGTGTATTTCGGAATGACGAAGTTAATATTTCAAGTGCATTATTCCGCTCTAGCCAATTGCAATATTTTAAGTCATGGTTTTTCCCATATGCCTTACATCATGGACCTTGTTCAACATGTGTTCTTGAAGATAATGAAGCAGACTTTGCATTTTGTTTCCAATCAAAACACTGGCCAATAAAAGCTTTACCAATGATACAGAGATGTCGTCAACAAGGTTGGCCATCCGAGACTGTTCTAATGGAAATAATAAGTGGGGGATTCCATGTTGTTCCTATAGGTAGCACACTTGAAAATGGAGAAGAATGGAGAATCTCATTCTCACAAGCTGAACAAAAACTTGTGTATTCAATGGATCACTGTCAGTTTTTGTGTTATGGTCTCTTCAAAATTTTTCTTAAAGAAGTAATTAATTTTCAAAATAATACGACTATTATATGTTCATATTACATAAAAACATGTATATTTTGGGTAATTCAGAATGAGCCTTCCTTGACTTGGACACCTGTTAACTTATTATCTTGCTTCTGGAAATGCTTTAAATTATTGTTATACTGGGTACGAGTCGGAGAATGTCCAAACTTTTTTATTCCGGAAAACAACATGTTTAGAGTGAAAGTTACTGGTTCTGTACAAGATGCATTATTCCGTCAGTTGTACGATTTGTATTGTAAGGGTATATCATGTTTACTATTGAGTGAAACAATCAGACCCTACCTCAGTCAGGCTATAGTAAACAGAAAATTAATAATATGTACAGAAGAGAACAGTTTAATATCTAGCACTGAGTTAGATTTTAGCTTTTTTAAAGAAGTAAAGGGACTAATTCATAAAAGTATTGATTCCATTGAGGAATTCAAAGTTTACATGAAATATATAAAAAAAATTATTACTGAAAATTTGACACCATATCAGACAGCTACATTGCAGTTAAGTACATCGGCTGTGTTACGGAGCATCGCCCTTTTGATTCAAAATAAAAACCACATACTAAAAAACTGCAATAAAATTCAATACAAATCTACTAAAGTATCCAATATATTGCTTCAATTATCATGCAAGTTTGGCTATGTGTCAGATATTCTGTACCTTGCTGCGTACTTGTACAGAGATTGTAGGTTCGAACATTCACTTAATTGTTTAAGGAAAGCACAGGAGAGAATGTCACCACCATATTGTATGCGTGGTGGTAATATGAATGTATATATGTACATACAGTGCATGACTGGGATACCTCTGAGTAGAAAAATAAGGAGAGCTGTTATGGACAATATTAAGTTACAGAGTGATTACACTTATATTAATGAATTAGTGCTAGAGCAGAAGATCAGTAGGAAACATGGCATGCCGTCATTGAGAATCCAACCTCCAGTGATGTTATACATGCTGTTTACACTGAATCACCACAGACTTGGTGACACAGTCAGGTCAAAAAAATCTCTACAGGATCTACAAAATTTGATGCTATATGCTGAAGGTTTTAATGTACCAAACTATCTCAGAGATATTTCGTGGCAAATCATGGGGATCTGTCAACAAAATTGTGGGGACTATTCAGGATCTTTTAGGTCGTATCAATATTCGTTTCAACAAGAACCATTTCATTTCATTCAGGAAGCGACATTGCTGAGAATGAACGCACTTCCTCATGGAGGGTTGTAAATTTTTCTACATATCAGTGTGTTTAACCATACTTAGTTTTTAATGTTCTGACACACTCTAGTTTTCCAAGTAAAAAATTAATTTGTATTTTTTTTTGGTGTCTTCAGTTTGTCATATTTTTCTGTTTCCATGCTACCGAACACGTTTTATTGACTTCATTGTATGTGTTATGTTATTTCACGTAAGCATACTGATTTTGTTCCCGATTGAAAGCAATTGGTGATCATCTGATGATTAAGCCTTAGAAAAGGGTAAAAAGATCATCTTTATTACTCAGTACCTGACAATCAGACAATTTTGAGATCAGATTAATTTTGTTAGGTTACGTAATATATAATTGAATACTTACATATTCATTCTTTATTCATTATTACGAGAGTTGAATTCGATAGTAATATGATATTTGATTTGAGGTGTAATGTTCGGCATCAAATTGAGATAGTTTAAGGAGAGGGGTACAGTAGGCTGTACCTGCTGTCCAATTCATTTATTCATATTTATTGGTAAGTAAGAGATATTACGTTTTATTATTTGAAAGATGTCATCGAAAATATGTTAAATGATGACCGATTTATGAAACAATGAATAAATTAATAAATCTGTGATTTTTTTCACGCCAGATTTAATTATACATTCTGAAATTTCATAAAACAGTTTTCTATATATTGCATATACATTGGATGTTCAATGATTTGTAGTTTGATATGACTTTATATCCAATGAGTTATTTCGTTCTTATTTTTATACAAGTTTGATAGAATTTTTATCCGATTGCATATCATGGGGAATTCCTTTTATTCCATGTTTCATATACATGACCATCATTGTTAAAAACTATTTTAAAAAATGTCTAAAAAGGTTAAATGTAAAGTAAGTCTCTCTGTAAACCATAGAATTTACTCCCGGTCAAAGTGTTAGAATTTATTTATGCGGGTATCAATTAAGTTAGATCGAGGGTTTGCTATCGTCACAAAAGGATTCGACGTCGAAAACGTACCGCGTTTACAGTATCAAACTACAAACAAGCAAAAGATATCTTACGCAGTATGCAGTATGAAATGAAACATACATTACAGCTTGTTTGGTCTGTAAACATATTTATTTATATGTAATAACTAAGAAAGGATTTATCAATAATTAAATTAAGAGTTTTCTTTATATATTAGAACATGCATGGCTCAAATAAATTTTTGGAAATATTTGGAAGTTGTAAACCTTCTGTGATGGTCAAAATTCGGTCCTTCTGACACAATCCTTATCAATCTATATTATATTTTTCACTTCAAATTTCATTTTTTTGAAAAGTAAAAAAAATTAAAAACTACGCTGTGAAAATTATTCATTTTTCTCATTTTAACATGAACGAAGTTGTTATTTTCAAATTTTTTTAACAAACGTTTGTTTGTATCATCTGTCATTCATTTATTTAGGATATATTGTACAGATAAATGACTTCCATTTCGAATGCCTGGCATATGGGGATACAACAATCAAAAGGCTTTTTACTGAGAACGAAAATTGTTCCAATATCTCCGAGACACGGAGCAGGTCTCTATCAGTAGACTACATGCACAAGTGATTTTTTTGAATGTTTAAAACAAATTCAACAAGAAAGAACACCAATGGCATAAAAAAAATATTTGACTTTTATTACTTGTATTACGTGAACAACAGATGTTCTTGTAGAAATCCTGCATTTATATTGAGATACAAAAACCTAACATTTTGATGATATAAATTTAGATACTGAGATGTATTTTCTTCCTTTTTCTGTCACTAGAAGACTAGAGGATCTCACTACCAGTACCCCTGGTACATCTGTATTTACTAGTTATTAAAATAGAATCCTGATTTCCGGATTAATGTTAAAATGTTTTAGTGTGTATTCTAGTTATATTACACGGAATACAACAGTAGTGGATTAATTTACAAGGAAAATTGAAAAAGAAATGTTTTTTCATGGTAGAAATGTTTGAAATGTTTTACTTTGAAAAAAAATAAAATGCTTGACACATTTGATTGAAAAAATTAAGAATAAATTGATTTAAATAAGAATAAAAAAAATAGTGTACATTAAAAGTATTTGTTATTTGAACAACTTAATGCGCGATAAACTATCGAAGCTACTATTATTTCTACTAAATGTAAAAAAAGCTAGGTTAATGATGTCGTAAGGCTTGATTGGTTGCATCAGAACAAAAAAGACTTATTCTAAGCGAGTTTCAGTTTCTATTTGAAAACTAACCATGTAATTACAGTCAATTCGTGAGGAAAATTTGATTAGGTATTAAAAAAACAAAAACAAAACAGATCTAAAAATAACCTTAACCTATTTTAAATTTCGCTTATTTAATCTGCCATTTTGGTTTGTAAGATAATTCGGTCTAACGCGCTTCGTACAAATGTCAACTCTTAGAGTTCTTACAAATGTAATAGAGGAGTTACAAATTATATTTTATCTAGATTTTTTGCAATTGAGCTAAGAATTTAGAAAAATTAATCCAGAACCGAGCGCACTTTTTTGTGCGCAATAAATATACATTTTTTTTCAAAGGATTGCACTGTAGCTCTCCGGTCTGTCAACAGCTCGAAACATTTAGGATATATTGGACAGATTAATGACTTCCATTCCGAATGCCTGGTATATGTGGATACAACAATCAAGAGAATTTGACCGAAAACAAGAATTGTTCCAATATCTCCGAGACACGGTGCAGGTCTCTATCAGTAGACTACATGCACAAGTAAATTTTTGAATGTTTAAAAAAAATTCAACAAGGAAGAACATTAAAAGCATTAAGAAATATGTTTTTAATGTTGCTAGTATTAGGTGAACAACATAAGTTTGTGTAGATGATATATATATTTAGATACTGAGTTGTATTTTCTTCCTTAGAAATGTCTAACCCTCGGTCTGTCACCAGAAGACTAGAGGAATTCTCTACCAGTAACCCCTGGTACTTCTGTTTTATCAGTTATAAAAATAAAATCCTGACTTCCTGATTAATGTTAAGATGTTTTAGTATGTATTCTGATAATATTCCTTGGAAAACAACAGAAGTGGATTTATTTACAAGGAGAATTAAAAAAAAAGTTTTTCTTGGTTAAAATATTTGACATCTTTTTTCTTTGAAAATAATCAAATGCTTGAAACATTTGTTTTAAAAACTGAATTATAAATTGGTAAGAAAATTAAAAAAAAGTGAACATAAAGAGAACAGGACATTTGACCAACTTAGAGCGCAATAATTTATCGTAGCAATTTTTATTTCTACTAAATGCAGAAAAAAAGTTAATGTTGTCTAATTTAAGGTTTGATTGATTGCATCAGAACAAATTTGAATTATTCTAAGTTAGTTAAAGTTTCTAGTTGAAAACTAAGCATATCATTACATTAAATTCGCGAGAAGTGGTTAATCAGGTATCTTAATAACAGATCTTAACAAGGTATCTTAATAACAGATCTTAACATAACCTTTATCTATTGTAAACGTTTATTGATAGCCTAGTAGCTTCCCCACCCCATACACACTGTTTGTTGTAACATCGGACTTCAGTAATGCATACATAATTTAGGTTTCAAAAGGAGTAGTATTTTCCGAATACTTTTTTTTTGTTTGTGAATGTGTTTGCAGGAAAGTTGTCAATTCTTTTTATGGAGATACGCAACTTACCAGGTTGGTATGAAAATAATCAATTGACATGATTTCTTGAGGATTCTAATGAAAATCTATAAAAATACTAGACATATGTTCTAGATGTTTCCTTCATCAAATATTGTTTTAGAAGAAGTGTTAAACACCATATACAGACATAAAAAAATTGCACACAATTTTGTTGAGAATTGGAACTTTTCAATTCCATGGAAAAAAGACAAAAAAAAAATCACATTACAATGCATATGTCCTGAAGGTTGCCTCCCACCTTTCTTTCAAAAATGACAATGATTGACTGAATAAAGGCACGATAAATACAAATGAATGTGAATCACGTGTTTGACAGATCAATTTCTGTACAAGTAATTAACAAAAGTAATGAAAGTCTTTTTTGTTGCATAAATCAATTCATCGTATCTTACTCTAAATGAAAATTGATTGTTGCAACAGGGATATTACTGAAGTAGCAACAAATAAATGATACCTGGAACTAGCTGCAGAATTGTAGCGTTATGGTTCTATATATTTAGCATTTGACCATACTGCTACAGATCCAGTAATGCAAAAAATATGCAATTTACGGCGCAAGAATATTTGCGAAAATTTTTTGAGAATTTTCCACTTTCCGACATTGGTAAATCGTCTATTTTTCCCTGCATAATTCGAAGCACATTTTCAAATAAATCAGTAATCTGTATATTTTATATACTTAACAAACCCTATATAGTCGTCTCTACAAGCTATACACTTGCTTGAATTAGGATTTTCTGCAATCCCTCAGACAATTCAAATCAGGCCAGTGTATCGCCTGTAGACTACTAAGGGTTGGGAGGAGGATACAATAAACAAAGTGTTAAGTTTAAGAATATACAGTATCTGGAATAAGGGGGTGAAAGGTATAGATGATTTACCCAAGTTGAAAAAAGTAGAAATTCACCCAGACAGTGTGCAAATAATCTTTCACCGTTAATTGCACATTTTTGGCATTATAATGAGAGTTAATCTAAAGTGATATTACTTTTAATTCGTGTATAAATAAGTTAACAAAATAGATGATATTAGACACTAAAAAAAACTAAAAAGGTTTGTATGATGTAAATGTAGAATGAACAATGAAATGTGCTTTTAATTACATTGAAAAGTTGTAGAAGATTTGCCTCTGCTTGTTTTCATAAATTTCTTTGTTTTTTAAAAAGTTTTAAATATGATAAATTTAATTAAATATGTACATTTTTTTGTATAATTTTGCTTCTCATACATGAATAGCAAGGTGATAAATCTTCTTCAATATAATTCCTCGCACAAATGACATCAGATTCAAACTAAGAATTATTCAATTCTAAAAATTTATTTTTACTCCTTTTATGAGCCATTTTAAACAGGAAGCACAAAGGAGATATAAAACCCCCGGTGGCTTAGTTTCTGAATTCACTTTTTTTCCTGGATGTATGATCGGATATTTGATCATATTGCTCAAAGTAAGAATTTATACAACCGTTATATTATCCCTTATAAAATCAATGCATGTAGCCTGTGAATTATTAGCTTCCATGAGTGTAATACAAAGGGATAGTTATGATGCAACATTAAGATGGTATTTCGGGTTTCTTTTTTTTTTTTTTTTACACATGTATATTTAGATATTTAGTGAGCTTTTCAGATTAAATTTTGTTCGGCGTCCATCTGTAGACTTTGAACATCATAGAATTCTCAAGAATCAATTTCCCAATAAAAAAAATATCAAACTTACGGTAAATATCAATGAGTGAAAGGAATTCTTCGAAGTTGAAATATAAGTAATTAGCGAAAACTAAATGGTATTTTTTAAAATCTTCTGACGGAGAACCGATGTGGAGACATCAAAGGTATAGTAGATTCAAAATTTTCAAAACAAGATCCTTCATGGTAAGGTGGTCCAAAATAGGCAGCCAGAGTATGGATCGGAATATACAGGGATAAATCTTTAAATTGCTGATAAAAAGAATATAAATTAAGATATGTCATATTCATAGTTTAGTGTTTTTGTGCAGATTATTCATAACCCCCGAAGATAGAATTGGGTAATCAAAGTTTTACAAAGAGGTATAAAGGAAACATTTAAATATTTTTCTTCATAGAACCACCGGGCCAGAAGATTAAAAAAATATGAAAAGAATGTAAAAACTTTGTTTTATAATGTAGATTAAGGAGGATCTCTACACCTGTGAAGTATAATTGATTTTTTATTGCATTCATTTGTATTTATAATAGGCTCAATATGATGAAATAATGTTCAAAAGTATTTCTCTCTTTTTTTGAAATTTTTAAAATATATAAATGTTTTTCTTAAAACCCCTTTATTCTATATTTTTAAAAGTTTAGTGCTTCAAATTTCCATTCAAAGGTCAATGTTATAACATATTGAAATCAAAACCAACAAAGTTTAAAAAATGTACCTGTTAATTTCTATTCAAATCTTCAAAAACAGACAAAAGAAAAACTAAAACAGCAATCTCTTGAGAATAGCTGGTTCGATTTCCTCCAATATTTGAAAATAAATAAAGTATCAAAGGGTTGAAATGACTAAAAAAGTAATTGAATGAAATTGAAAAACTGGCAGAAGTTTAAAACATCACAGAAATTCAGGTGTGAAAGATTCGTTTCAAGAGTTGGCTGAAATTCCTTGGTACTATTTTCCCATATACTTCAGTTTAATTCTCCTAAAACTTTCACAGTATTGGAGCCATGAAATTCACAATTTTGGAAGAGGCACTCTTGCTCATCATAACTATGTACTTAATTTATTTAATATCTAGGAGGAGAGGAGAAGATTTTCAAAGAATTAATGCATTTTTAATATATAATCGATAGAGCCCCGCCCTAACAACAGAACCGCTGACCCTGGGGCTATAAAATTCACAATTTTGGAAAAGGCACTTGGCACTCTTGCTCATCATAACTTTGTACTTAGTTATAGTTTATCTAATACCCAGGAAGAAGATTTTCAAAGAAGTAAATAAATGCATTTTCACTATATAATCAATAGAGCCCCGCCCTAAGACTAGAACTCCTGACCCTGGGGCCATAAAATTCACAATTCTGAAAGAGACTCGCTTGCTCATCATAACTACATGTATGTACTTATTTAGTTTATTTAATACCCAGAAGCAGAGAAGAAGATTTTTTAAAGATGAATGCAATGTAATCAACAGAGCCTCACCCTAACACCAGAACCCCTGACCCTGGGGCCATAAAATTCACAATTTTGAAAGAGACACTCGTACTCATCATAACTATGTACTTTGTTAGTTTATTTAATACCCAGGAGCAGAAAAGGAAGATTTGCTGTTATCGTTTCAGTATTTTTAACATGTGATGCTTTTCATACTGTGTGTTAATTGTTCTATCGAATATGTTTACAGGGTTTGGGAGATGGTACGCTTTACCTTTTCTTTTAACTGTTTTTGCATACGGAACAGCCATACCGTGCTGGTCTACCCACGATTGTTTACATTTCAATCGTGCAATGTAGTCTTGAACTGAATGCATTCAAAATGTTATATATCCTGAAAACTTGTTTATTACAGGAAATAAATTAATTGACGTAAGGAAATTTATTACCTTATTTTTTTACTTTGTTTTTGGTGAAAAAATATATTTATCAATTTCTACTTGAACTTAAAAGAATCGTGATTCGAACACTCGCGACAAATAACTCAGTGCTTCAACACAACGCTATGACCACTGAGCCTTGATGTCGCACATATATTGCCCTTTAGATAAAAAAGTTCTATATGTATAGCAAGCACACAATTGGACTTAGATTTTTTGAAAATATGTTCCGAAATTTAAGTAGGAAAACAAACTTTTTTATAAAGAGTGGGTCTTCGTACCATTTTTTTTTTTTCAAAATGGTTAGAGATACATCCTTCCATACCCTTTCAATATTTGTTTACGAAAAAATGGTACAAAGACCAACTCTATATAAAAAACACAATTTTAACATTCAATTTCTATTATTTTCTAGGTTACTAATGCTTGTTACCATTTTGGTGGGTTAATTACAAATCAATTTCTAGGTCATTTGATTCAGATTTTATCTTAACTGTAGGCAGAGGATTATAAATAACTCTCATATTTAACAGAAAGTGGAATTTCTAAGAATTTTAAAATTCGATATTTTACTTGCCTTTGCGTAGGCATACGACTCGCCTTATCCTGCAAGATTCTTTTTTTTAATTTTCATTATCGACATTATTTTGTTTTCATTTCAAGAATTTACCCGTGTGGCAATTTTATGTTTTCCAAGAAAGTAAAATGGAATTTTTAAATTACTTATTTCAAAATATTGATTAAAAATATACAAATTCCTCTATTATACATATATAATATATGCATAGGTGAATAGGTTCAATGAGCATACGACTTTTAACCACATTTATTGTGCACTTAATTAAATGACTGTGACAACACCAAACTTATGTCCAAGACACTTAATGTACTCTTATCCAGTTTTTACTTCGGTTGATAACGTATATATATATATATATATATATATATATATATATATATATATATATATATATATATATATATAGCAATCCGTCGACCAACTTATCTGCTATTCTAGTAGATCGAATAACAGAGTTAACTGCTGCTGCGAATTAGCTGCTGTTTTCGACCAGCAGCTAAGTCGAAACGAAATTTGGCACCGCTTGCAGTCCTTAACACTTATAGGTATAGACATGAGTTTCTAGTATGTTTAAGACTGTTCTTTTATCTTTACACTGATATAAAATTATTTATTATCAATGAAGTATTTTCAGAGTTATACTATCTTAAAGAAGGGTACCCCATTTCAGAGTATATATCTGAGTGAGATGAACAACCGACTTGAGTGCTGGTGCTGGTTTTTCGCATATTTCTCTTTTAAATTGAGTATATATGTACTTTAATCCGTTCTCAACTTATTAAGGAGGTTAAATTGCACCTTTTGTGAAAATATAAGCTATAATATTTGTATATTGAATAAATAAGAATTGTTTTTCTGTAATGGTGTGTCGAATTTTGCCTTCAGTTTGTATATATGTACGCGCATGCTCATAACGTATAATTCAAAGGAAGAAAATGGCGTCCTGTTCTACATCGCTTCGTGATGTTAATTATGGAAAGTACTTCAAATAAGAGGGTAAAGGTTCTATTTTATTTTCTGACATCGGTATTTGACGATTATGACTAGTGATTCTTAAGCTTGAGTTCAAGGCACGTGAGATTTCAAAGCCATTGCCCTGTTTCTGCGAGTGTCAATAGACAATGTTTTTGTTTACTTGTGGTCTTATGCATTAGAAACAAATTTTCGACCGTGACTGTTTATAAGAAATGCTATTGAATGGAGATTTAGCTGAGATAATGTACTCTTGGTGTAGTGACCTCTGAAATTTAATGATTCTCCACAGGATGGAATGTGTTTACTTCTTTGTGTATGGCATCTGCATGTATGCATAAAGACGAACATCTGTAATTCATCAGGTTGTTCTCTGAAAAGTTCAGTGTTGTTTTGTCCTTAGTTTTATGAAGTTTTTGCTGTGTATTACAGAAATGTTCATGCTGAGGAATGGAATTATTTGGCATGCTAAATACTTAGTATATGATGTTATTGTACCTTATTTTTAAAAACAATAGTGCATGATTATCTTTTCACTTTGTTAACTTCCTCATATCAATTTCATATACGATTGTGCAAGGATAATAGACAAGTATTGGAAATTACAACTTGATACATGAAACCAAGGTAAGTTTTATCATTAATATTGTTATAAAATTGGCAAAACAATTCACTTGCTGTATGTGTACTTTGCACTTTCTGAAAACCTATAAAAATTTGTCACAAGCAAAATTTATGAAAAAGAATACATAATACGCTTTTGTTCCAGACCTCAAAAGAAATAAGCAGACTTATGTAAAAAAAATTCCCACTGAATATAGATATTGTAACATGCGTGATTATCAATTAAAAAAATAATTATCCATTTGTAAAAAAAAAAAAAAAAAAAAAAAAAAAAAAAAAAAAAATTATAAATACATAGTTTTTTAACTCTCTGAAAAGTAAAGCTCAATATATTAAAAAAAATCTTGATAAAAGTATATTTTTAAATTAAATGAAATATAAGAATATATAGAGTATATTATTCAAAACTCTGAGAAAGAATAGTAATAACTGGCATTTGCTTTTAAAATTGTTGACAATATTCAAATGTATACAATGAAAAAATATAAAAGTTAATTTACTTTAACTTGAAGGATGTACATGTTCTATGTTTATTTACAATTTTGATTGAGGAATATGTTTAGTTTATGGTCTTAGAACCAGATTTAAATTGTAATTTTATGATAAGTTATTGATACAAGTTTTACAGTTGTAAACGTTGCAGTTTTGCTAGTAATATTTCTGACTTGACAAAAGAAATTTCTTCAACATGTTCAATAATCAAAACTATTAGTTTATTGTGAATGTTTGTGCAGACGTATGATTAAGTTTCAAACTATGAAAATGAATTGATAATAACCATTATTTGCTTTTAAAATTGTTGACAATACAATAAAACATAAAAATGTTTTAATTAATATATCTTACATTAATTTAGAGCCATTGTATTTAGGACATACAACGTCTACCTGGAATTGAGTCTGAAACTCGATCAATTATTTGTTTTGTTAAAATTAATTTAAGACTTGTTGTGTCTGGGTATTTAAAGATGTTCTCTCTCTCTCTCTCTCTCTCTCTCTCTCTCTCTCTCTCTCTCTCTCTCTCTCTCTCTCTCTCTCTCTCTCTCTCTCTCTCTCTTTGTTTGGCACACACAACAATCCATCGTTCTTGTTCAATTTTATTTATATATTTCTTCTGTTTAATTTCTAAATTGCTAAATGTAATAAGACACTGTATCTTTAATTTCAAGAAAATTACCCTACAAAGATATATTTTACAATTCAGCTATGTAAACTGGATGACCTCTTGAGAGTTACCTCCTCTTTGACCAGAATCATTTATTATTCTTGCATTCCACAATGTTTGGCAGTATATTCCTAGAAACGATTTTTTTTTCATAATTTGTGTTTTATTTTGCAATTGAGCAAAATATTAGGCTTCCGCTTATTTTGTTTGACTTGTATTGATTCGGATATTGATGGATTTCTAAAGTAGATCATGTAATATGAAAATATTCAGCAAATATTAGCTTAAAAAGAAAAAAATAATGGCTGTGATATCTTAATTAAAATCCAGATAGCTTAATGAAAAGCGGCCATAATTTACTTATGGTATATCTAGGTTCAAGTCCTAGTCTGGATAAAATGAGAAAGAAATTCACACCTTTTGAAATGATTTTTTAAAGATATATAAATGTACATTGATTTTTATCTAGTTTATTCTTGAAGGAATATTTTCATAGTTAGTAAATATTTAGATGTTATGATAAATGGGTAAAAACATGTATAATAATCAAACATATAATTCAGTCACCATACAGGTATTAAATATCTTACTAATGTTCAAAAAGTGCATGAAAACTTTATCTGGTCACTCATATACAAAGTAATGAAATTAATGACATGACAATAAACATTCAGGTAGTTGAGGCAATTGCCTTGGTAAAAAATAATATACAATTATTGACTCATTTGGTGTTGAATATGGTTTGTTATTCACCAGGAAAATATTCATATTGACCGAGCCGAAGCCAAATCCATTGTTGAAAATGAAAAAAAATCTCCAGATTACAGTTTGTAACCTCCGTGTTTTTTTTCCGAGTTTTGCTATGTGTATGGCGTCCAAATATTAAAAAATAATCTTGAAATATGTTGGAATAATTGTTTTCCGGCATAGATACGTAGCTCGCTGCGGCTGTTGCAACCATTGTTTACAACGTTGTTTGACGTTTTAATTGTGACGTGACAATGCCATTGCATGTGCATTTACCGTCCAGTGAATGCGGCCTTAAATCCGGTGAATATGTAGTGTTATGAACTGTTTGCGTTTGTATAGATTATATAAGGACTATAAATAGACTATATAATTATATACAATTATGGACTCTTTTGGTGTTGAATATGGTTTGTTATTCACCAGAAAAATATTCATATTGACCGAGGCGAAGCCGAGGTCAATATGGATATTTTTCTGGTGAATAACAAACCATATTTAACACCAAAAGAGTCCATAATTGTTTTATTATATAGTCAGGATTTGAATACATAAGATATTGAGGGTGCATGGCGACACCATTTTCATTTGCAACCTTCCATTGTTGTTAATAATAATAAAGAAAAATTTCCAGATTACTATTTGTAGCTGTGTTTTCCTTTCCAAATTTTGCTATGTGTAAGACGTCCAGATGTTCAAAAAAATCCTGAAATATGTTGGAATAATTGTTTTCCTGCTCAGATACGTAGCTCGCTGGTGCGGTTACAACCATTGTTTACAACGTTGTTTGATATTTTGATTGTGACGTCACAATGCCGTTGCACTTGCATTGACCCACCGGTGAATACGGCCTAAAATCCGGTGAATATGTAGTGTTATGAACTGTTTGCGTTTTTTTAGATTATATAGGGACTATAAATAGACTATATAATAAAACGTAGTATTTTTTTTACACAGTTGGATCTCAGGCAATGCGAATGATAGGAATTATTCAATCATATAATAAATAAATAATATGTCAGAAGTGCTCATATAGTAAGCATGCACTACTGAACATTGTGTATATTATGTAATAGTGTCTAATGTACAATAAAGAAAATAAAGAATACTAGTAGACTAGAAAAGATAGGACAAAGAAAAAATTGATACTAAGTTTAATACGCCTGTTAGTAGGCAATCAGGTACAACAGCGTGTATTAGCAAAAATATATGTCGAACATACTTTGTATCAACCTGGTCAAACTACTCAGTGTATCAATACTACAATCAAAGATCAAATAAACCCATTGAGTTTTGCAAAAAAGCGTACGGTGTCATTGTGATATACCTAGAAGAATTGAGTGATAAATTGACAGATATGGTCTGGACCCAGATAAAAAAAAAAGGTGAATTAGTAAGGCCTGATACACATGTATATTAATATGTATTTAACAAGAATTCAGGTGTAAATCTGTAAAATAACTTATACATTCTGGTTTCTAATACCCATAGTTCCGTTTTTCAGATGGAAATTATTCAAAATATACTCTTTAAATATTTTCAATATTCCCAACAACCACATTAAATTTAACTTGCAATACCTACACATGATTCCGAATCCATTCTTTTTGACATCATTTTAATCTGTTTTTTTTTTCATTGAAAGTGGAAGTCCTTATATTAATCATTTGCAAAAATAAATTGTTTTAGGTAAACATATTCTATTGCAATAAATATATACAATTGGTATGGACACACGTTTAAGAACTTAATTGACCTCCTTCTACATTAAATATCACAAAAACTGAATTTTATGTGTCCAACAGTTTGTATAGAAAAAAATTACATAAAACGTAGAAATCTATACTGCTATTTTATTGTCTATGCATACTGAATTTTTAGAACAATCAGAATGTTGAATATACTTAATTCATGGTCATTTTCGCCCCGCTTTTTTTAGTCCTTAAAATCTTGCAAATCATTTTGCCCGTTTTTAAATCGCCCAATTAAATTTTTATTTAAGAATTTTACTGTATTTTCTCCCATCTTAAATTCACCCAATGAATGTTAGGGTGAAAGGGGCGAAGATATAATAGGCGAAAATTTCCCTGTATAATGTACACTGCAAAAACTATCTGTTTAATAAATAAACACTTAATTGCAACACAACAAGAAGTGTTTTAGAAATAAACACGTTAGAATGTTAAAATTCTAAACACATAAAGTTTAATATTCAACACTTTTAAACAAAAATGTTTAAAATTAAACACTGTAAACTTCGAGTTTACTAAATAAACACCGTGAGTGATTAAAGAATAAAGTTCATGTTTGCCTTATTTGGCCCTGTGAATTTCTGAAAAACTGAAACTGCATAGTTTTAGTTAACAATGCATTAAATATTGCTAAGATCTTTGGTGACTACGTATCTATCAAAAATGACGTCATTTTCTTGCTATTCAAATGCATTATGACGTCACGAAATGCGTTAATTTCTTCATATTCTGGAAAAGTCAACAAAAACGGCCAATTTTTAAAGCTTTTTTTGATATTTGATATAGAGTGCAACCTCTGATTTAAAATATGCAACTAGTAAGTGATAGAATTGTTTCTGAGGATTAATGGACATGTTTTCTTTCTTAGATCAGAGAGTGCGCTCATATTATTTATAGTCTAAGAAAGTACTCAATTATAACTGTTTACATAAGAATTCAAGAACATAATACCAGTTCTCCTAGACCTGGACTTTTAAAAGAATTTTTTAATAGGATATGAAAGCACTAAGTCTCTATTCTATTTTAATGCTTCAAATAGAAAATCAAGTTCTGATCAATAAATTGGTATATCTACAGGGCCATTTTATGCATAAAATGAACCAACTTCTTTTAAACATTTTATGTTTAAATTATGAAGGTGTTCAACCTTAACATTTAAACACTTAAACATGTTTATTCGATGCAACAGATAATCATCATTTTAACATGTGTATAAGTCTATTTTTAAATACTTCAACGTATTAATTTTACAAACAAATAAATACTTAAACGTGTTTATAAGTTTTCAACATTTTCTTTAAAACAAATATAAATCAGTACACAACACACTGTAGTTGTTATACGGATATGGAAATAACGAACAGTATTCAATCTCAACGTCCATTAAACAAATATACAAAACAAGAGCAGAGCAAACACGGACCTCCGAAACATCAGAGTTGGGATCAGGTGCCATGGAGGAGTGAGCATCCCCTGCTGACCGGTCACACCCGCCGTGTGCTCATTGTCATAATCAGGAAATAACGGAAAAAATCCGTAGTCAATTCAGTGTATAAATAATGGACTAACAATTGGTATGAAAAACGTCAGTCAGCGTTTCATTCAATGATAAATTGTATTTGCTGACAAGGTCATTGTATCGACCATAGAATTTACGAAATGATGACTTTAAACGAGACTGTTGATATTCTTGTTTCATCAACTTGCTTGTCAATAATTTACCTCGTTATGATAATGAATATGTTGTACATGAAGCTTTTTTTTTAATTAATGAATGATTTAATGTTGATTGAGGGTTAAAACTTTATAAACAACTGAAACATTAAATAATATATTTACCATCACATGGATCCATTATTCAATTTTATTTGAAAAATTGAATTCTCAAAAAAACTAGCATGAACATGTAAAACCTGCATGATAAACTAAACTCCAATAATTGGTGTCGGAGGGGAGGGGGGTCTTTGAAATATGAAAAAAATTACATGTACATTATCATGTAATAAAATGAAATGCTTTTCATTAGTAAAATTTGAAACATTATTTTATAAAAGGCTAGATCGGCCTTTACATTTTTTTAATTAAACAAACAAAATCATGAATAAATATGATGGGAAAAATGATATTCAAAGTTTTTACAAATTGAAGAAATTTTCCAGTTTTTACCTGTAAAGCACTAATATTCTGAAATTTGGATGAAAAAGTAATCGCTATATGCAAATTCAGATAATCATCTGTAAAAGAATACATTGAGATCGAAAAAAATGATTGTTATTCTTCACGCCAATTTTAATTATATTACACATACTGAGAGACAAGTTTGGGATAAAAATCTGCAATTCAAATACCTGTACATCATACATGTATAAGCGTACAATCTGTACACTTACATTTTGAAATGTTCATGTACCTGTAGGAACAGCCCAACAGCAAAAATAAAGAGAAAGGGGAGAGGGGCTACCTTGTCCCAAGGCATTTTCTATCATGTACAATGTATACATATCGCACTCCCTCAAAAAAGTAGTCTCCTTCAATAATACATATATATGTGAACAGACTGAAGATGAAGTTATTGTTGGTACATGCGCTAGCTGCAGATCTGTAGCTTTATTGATTTATGTATTAATTATGGTCAAAGGCAAATACATAAAACCATAAAGCTACAAATCTGCAGCTAGTGTATGCGCAAGTGTAGTATTGTTGCATGTTTGGGAGCATAAATATTAGCAAGGGTAGGTAGGTACCTAGTTAGATTATATTCATTCAGGAACCAATGGGGGGGGGGGCTTTTTCTTTTAAGACTCACCTCTCACGGTTAAGTATGATCTTCGTTTAAATCCCTATCCTTTAACAAGTGATGTTTGCTTCTCAGGATTCACAGTAACAGATAAATGTCCCTGCAAATTTTAAATAAGATATCAAGACTTCAATAGTATTTTATGTCTACCTCTGGCTGAATTGCACTCAGAGGATTACTAACTATAAACATTCCTTCATTTCATGAATGAAAAGCATTGTAGATCTCTTATGTATTCAACATTCTTTTAAAAAAGATTTTACGTAAAGAAATGTATAAATACCTCCTATTTCCTTGCTAGATATGTTGTTTCTTGTCAAATGGCATGTTATGACATAATCAACTGCGTCATTTTCTATCATAACCTATTAAATACTGGTGTTTAATTTGCAATTTCTATATAAATACCATGTGTTTAATATTCATTTGCAGCAATCTTGAGTGATGTAACCACCCCACCCCCACTCCCCACTTCCCGAGTACACTGTAATTATAAGTGTCAACAATATATGAACTTTATTGATTTTCATGAACAATATTGATAAAAAGCATTCTAACTGTACATACAAGTACATGTATACTCAAATTGAGAAGATGTTTGAATTTCTAATGGACATTATATTTGTAGTTTGTGAAGGTAATATCTTCCAACAATCTGTCATAATCTACGTAAATGGGTACCATTCGTGTCTTCTTTTAAGAAGACATCAATTCACACTAAACTTAAAAACATTCCTAATATTTACATTTTACATGTTTGGAAGCAACTAAAATATATACAATATTTAAATTTCTTGCTACCATATATCGTTGCATTTTACTAACGTCGCTGCAGCCTCATTGTGACGTTTCGTTAACGTACGTTACTCTGTGAATATTTCTACGTGTGAGTAGTATACACGAAAACGGTTTTCAAATCAATTTTACAGTTGGATTACTAGAAAAACACTGCAAATATGTCGAGTCGAAGGCCACAACAAATGTTTTCTTCTTTTCGCAAATAAGATTTTGCATTAACCTGCTTCATATGAATATATTAATAAGTCTGCTAAAACGATACCCATGGGACTCCCAATAGATTGTTGGAATACCTGGTCTCCAAAAGCACATTGATATTCTCAATCAGAAACTCAAGCATCTCCTTGATGTCAACTTCAGAATACAAATAATTTTGCAAATGACCAATGACCAGGTAATTAAATTTACCAGTTCCATTTTTAGGTCACCTGAGTAAACTCAGGTGACCTATTGCTATCTGTTTTCGTCCGTCGTCGTTCGTCGTGCGTCGTGCGTCGTTCGTCGTGCGTCGTGCGTTAACATTTGAACATTTTCAGCTTCTTCTCTGCAACCACTGAACCAATTTCAACCAAATTTGGTACAAAGCATCTATGGGTGAAGGGGAACAAAAATTGTGAATTTCATGATCCCTGCCCCCCTGGGGCCTGAGGGGTGGGGCCAAAACCACTAAAATTAATGCAATCTTTAAAAATCTTCTTCTTTACTCCTGGACATCAAGCAGTCAAAATGTTTGCATGGTTGTAATCAACATTGAGTCCTCTACCAAAATTGTGAAATTCATGGCCCTGGGGTCAGGGATTCTAGTGCTAGGGCGGGGCTAAATAAGTATATAGTGAAAATGCATTATTTCTTTGAAAATCTTCTTCTCTGCCCCTGGGTATTAAATAAACTAACTAAGTGCATAGTTATGATGAGTAGGAGTGCCTCTACCAAAATTGTGAATTTTATGGCCCCAGGGTCAGGGGTTCTGGTGTAAGGGTGGGGCTCTATTGATTATATATAGTAAAAATACATGATTTCTTTGAAAATCTTCTTCTCTGCCCCTGGGTATTAGATAAACTAACTAAGTGCATAGTTATGATGAGTAGGAGTGCCTCTACCAAAATTGTGAATTTTATGGCCCCAGGGTCAGGGGTTCTGGTGTAAGGGTGGGGCTCTATTGATTATATATAGTAAAAATACATGATTTCTTTGAAAATCTTCTTCTCTGCCCCTGGGTATTAGATAAACTAACTAAGTGCATAGTTATGATGAGTAGGAGTGCCTCTACCAAAATTGTGAATTTTATGGCCCCAGGGTCAAGGGTTTTGGTGTTGGGGGGGGGGGGCTCATTGAATTACATGAATTTTTTGAAAATCTACTTCTCTGCTCCTAGGTATTAAATAAACTAACTAAGTGCATAGTTATGATAAGCAAGAGTGCCTCTACTAAAATTGTAAATTTTATGGCCCCAGGGTCAAGGGTTCTGGTGGGAGGGGGGGGGCTCTATTGATTATTTAGTGAAATAATATGAATTCTTTGAAAATCTTCTTCTCTGCTCCTAGGTATTAAATAAACTACCTAAGTACATAGTTATGATGAGCAAGAGTGCCTCTACAAAAATTGTGAATTTTATGTCCCCAGCATCAATGGTTCTGGTGGGGGGGACTTTATTGTTTATAAAGTGAAAAATACATGAATTCTTTGAAAATCTTCTATAAACTTAGTACATCGTGATGATAAGCAAGTGTTTCTTAACTAAGATTGTGAATTTTATGGCCCCAGGGTCAAATGTTCTGGTGTGGGGGCGGGGGGGGGGGGGGTCTCTATTGATTATATAGTGAAAATATGTGAATTCCTTGAAAATCTTCTTTTCTGCTCCTAGGTATTATATAAACTAACTAAGTGCATAGTTATGATGAGCAAGTGTGCCTCAACCAAAATTGTGAATTTAATGGCCCTATCATCAAGGGTTCTGGGTTGGGGGGGGGGGCTCTATTGATTATATAGGGAAAATATGTGAATTCTTTGAAAATCTTCTTCTCTGCTCCTAGGTATTATATAAACTGACTAAGTGCATAGTTATGATGAGCAAGAGTGCCTCTACAAAAATTGTGAATTTTATGGTTCTATTGATTATATAGTGAAAGTACATAAATCTTTGAAAATCTTCTTCTCTGTCTCTGGGTATGAAGCAGATGAACTACTATATAGTCATGATGAGCAAAGGCCCTAATCTTGCAGAATTGTGAATATTAAGGCCTCAGGGTCAGGAGTGGGAGGGGGGCTCTACTTATATACTGAAAATGAATTAATTGTTTGAAATCTGGTCCTTTGTATTTATAATACATTTATTTACTTTTTGATAGGCAATTTTAAGGGTGCCTTTTAAAAAATTGTGCAACCTAAGGTCAGGGGTTTATGTCAGACTGTTAGGGGCATTACTGATTATTGATGAATATTACTGATTAGTTGGAGTGCATTTTTGTTCCCCTACCCTGCATATGGGTACTCAGTAACCCAGCTAAGTGACTGCTAAGTTTCTTGTTAGGATGATCAATGGTGCTCTTTCAAAATTGTGAATGCCATATAGCATCTGGCTTAAAACATGTTATTGAATCAAATTCAATACACTGTAACTGGAAAGTTGTTGCATAATGCTCAGGTGACCTAGAAGGCCCGTGGGCCTCTTGTTATTGAAGAAGCATGCAGCTGTCAATGATATCAAAAAGCCTGGATTTTAATTTTCGCGGGTAATTGTTGTGTATTAGGTTGAAAACTCGTACGTTTTAAGCTTTTTTTTTTAATTTTTGTAAAATCTTGTGAATTCAAATTGTCTAAAAGTTCTTATGAATTTCTTAGTATCCCCGTCTAATTCACACCACTAGTACTTCTAGAATATATAGGAGCAAAATACTCAGAAGTTTTTCCTTCACTACTTTCAATATCTTAATGAGGAGTAACGAAGGAGGCTTGGTTGAAATTTACTGGCACCCACAATCATCTTTGTTTGAAAGAATTCTTATGAAGTTTTGGAATCAAATATATATATAAGGTAGTTCATATTCATTTTGGCTCTGTGGAATATAAAACAATAATCAAAACTGTCACGTGATTTTGAAGAATTTCTTCCTTAGAAAGGGATGTACGAGTATAAGCAGGATTACCACAAGTAGAATTTAATCCAAGTTCTTTTAGAATGCAATCTATAATGAGCTTTACAAACGAAGTCAATGCTGCTACATGTACCTGCTTTGTCGGAAGGAACCAGTACGTTCTGATCATGTTTCTATCTAATTCTTTTTTTTTCACTTCTGGTTTATTGAACACAGAAGGATAGATGGTTTTCATATTGCTTCTCAATCTCAGTCTCAGATACGTGACATTAACATGGATCTGAAACATTTAATCCATTCTGATAAGGTGTCAACGTCTTCTATTTCATAACTGGCCCATCCTCCGGCGTAATTTGCAACAGAATCCATATTATTTATGCAATTCCGATGCCAGTTGAAGAATCGGGTTACCTATATTTAGGACCTTTTAAAAATGTGATCTGAGGTCCTCATTATAAACGATCAGTCATATTATCCAGCGATGGCGTACACGATGAGAAATCGATGTAGGTTTTTTTAATGAAATTTCGTGGTTTCCGTTCGGACATCTATAGTAATCGGAAAGTGACTGAAGCCATTTGGCAAATTGGCAAATCGGTGGGGGTCATCGATAGAAAATAGTTGTAGTTAAAATTCAGCGATGTGTAACACCTATGCCCCACATCGCTCCTAACTGGAAAGCAATCATTAATATATCTTTCAAAGGATTAATTGATGTATGGCCGAACATCTTCAACTGTACGTTGAATCTGCATGGGGTCGTCGGGGGGTTGACTGGTGGGCAACAGATGTCGGCCGATCATCGGTCGATGTTCGATCAAACATTGACCCATAGTCGACCAAAGTACAAACCATCTTCACCAATGAAGAAGCGATGTAATATGCATCGGCCGATTACCCTAGAACATCGTTTCATGATTATAAATGCTTCGGTGGGCCTTTGTCCCCTCTCGCCATTTTTAATTAAAAAAGGATAGGTTGCCCATGGTATATCCCTATGGATAATGTGTCTGATACTTTAATTAACGGAAAATCAACTTTTTAAGAAAAGATAATATTAAAATCTAAAACGTCAAAATTACCTTTTGAGAAATCCACTGAGAAAAACTAATTGTTTGATCTAAGCACATGAAATTTCAACTATTCAAAAGTCATATGGGTTTTAAAAAAATATTTTCACAACTTTCATATTTAAAAAAAAATGCAGGGCCATATTCGTATTTGAAATTGTACCTTCTATTTACAACGTTAAGGGGGGGCCTATGTCGTTCTACGTCAAAGCAGCGTTATGTGACGTCACAATAGCGACGTTTGTTTTTACCTGTTGACTTTTGCAACAGTAGTATAGGCATAACATTGTTATTAATCAATAACGTACACAATTTACAAAAAGAAAATTTATTCGTCATTAATAACAGTTTTATTTGTTTTATGGAGTTTGTTAATATTAGAATTCTCTTCGTTTGGTCGATAATTCATAGCAATTTCAGTTGTGAAGAAATACCTCGATGATATGCTGATATATAAGGCAAAAAGATTTAAGATAAAATTCAGCAAAGAAAGCGGCTTAAATCAGGGAAATATGTTTAATTTTATGTTTACCATTAATTGTATTTTCTGGATAAAACTAAGAAAAAAATTAAGAAATGTACTTGTACTTATATTTGCTTACTGATTTATAGTACATGTATATTTTATTGTATGAATCCATGCATAGTTGTTGGTGACGGGGAAATGGGGGGGGGGGGGCAGAATGATTAGAATGAAGAAGAAAATAATTAATCTGTTTAAATTGTTTCTAATACAAAACAAAATACTCATTTTTCGATATTTTAGTATTATATTCAGTTGTTTGTCAGTGCGTACTTACCTTATTTTAGTGCAGAAAGGTCAATATTTATTACACAAGAGTACGAAAATAAAAGAAAACGTCATATTTCTCCATTATTTTATCATAAAGGTATACTTTTTTCTTTGTTTAAATAAAGAGATAAATCAGTTCTTTCAAAAAATATGACTTACAACATTTTCACACAAAGACTTTTTAAGATATTACCTGTTATGCATGCCGGAATTGTAGAAAATAGGACAATAAAAATGGGGTGATACTTACATTGCGCTCCTTTATAATTTTTCATGAGAGATAAATTACAAAGAATTTGCCTTCATTTTAAAGATACAAGTCATATAAATTAAATACCTGTTGATTTCGAATGTGATTTGACATTTTTGGTTCTTTTTAGCGCATATTTGGAGTAGGACAATAATGTCTGAAAATAATCTATTTTTAGCATTTCATACTGTTTTTGCACGTGCTCCTGTGTAAAAATAAGCATATAAAGGTATTGTTTTTAATTCCTAAAAATTAAGAGCAAGTGGTCAGAAAAGAAATATCAAAGTTTTGAAAATTTCACACAAAGACTTTTCGGACATAGGTCCCCCCTTAATTGTACTAAATTAAACATGTTCGAAGGTTAAAAGAACTGTTCAGATTAGCTGGTTGAAACCAAGAATATTATCTTGTAAGAATCATAATCACAATTACATTTAGAAAAAGAAATATATCCGGGAGAAATGTAATTCCTATTATATAGGCTCTTGTTAATTTGAGAAATTTTTTTAGGCATTTACATATTCGACTAAATAATAGTTCTTTCCTATGTCCTTTATATTTTATGGATAGCTAAGCCTTACGGGCAGATGATACAAACATAAAAAACCGTATTCCTGGATTGATATGTACTTTTTGACGTATTTTGGTTGTAAATAATATGGCTATTAAATTTCAAAATCCACCCTTTGTGCAACCATCCTTATATATTTATACCATTTTTTAACATTCTGTAATTGTAAACATTTAAATAAAAAAAATCAAAATATGTGCTTTATCATACTTTTAATTATTTTATACTTATTCAGTTCACATTGTACTCATACAAATATAATTTATATTTTTATATTCACATTTATTTTGACATTTTTTTTTTTGTATCGCTTGATCTTAAGACTGTTCTGATATATAATTTCTCTTCTCTAACTTTTTACCTCAAATAACTGGAAATACCAATGCATAGAACATGCAGAACAGTCATTTACTATATAAAAACACAAATGACATATGAGTTGCATGCATTTTTTAAGTTTTGAAATATGTATTGCCAAAACATAAGAAAACCATGAGTAACTATAAGAAAAGTTACATTATATAACGGTAACAGTAGGGCATATCTTAAATCTTAAAGCATAGCTTAAATACCACGAAATTCTCTATAACAAGAAGACTGCACATGTATTTCTATTGAGCAATAATGCATATCTATTTGTGTCAACAGCTACTAAGACATGGTGGTTCAGTTATAGGGTCTCTGCCCATGGACCAGTCTCTACGTTCCGTAAATAATTCGAACCTGCGATAAAAGAAGGCTATGATTTTACAAAAAAAAAAATGCGACCAAGTAAGAAAACATAAAAAATTATTTTTTTAAAAAAAATTCAGTCTCTAAACATGAAAAATACAGTACCAAATGGGCAATGCTGATCGATTCACTTCACTTCTTTATATGAACGTTTATATGTACATAGAGCAAATGTTGTAACTACTGAGTTATATTTTTTATTTGCTATAAGTAAACAATGTCTTTGTATCAACAATAGTATTTGAAAAAAAGTGGACTATAATCGAGATTGCTGAAAAATGTTTTTTTTTTCATCAATTTCTTCGTGAACAGTTTGTCTCGTTTTAGAAATTGTCGTATGTAAAGCATGTTCTTAAATTGTGTATTTAATCAACTGGGAGACATACTCCATATGCAGGATATTTTTGTTACAAAACGCAAATCAGTAATCAACTTCAAATGTGATGTATTTTCTCAAGAACCTGTTTAAATATTTCTTTAAAAGATACTGTAAATAGCATCAACTTGTTTGTCAATAGTTCGACGTAAGACTAGGGTTGACAAGGTCCACTTTCATTAGCTGCAGATCTGTAGTGTAAAGGATTTATATATTAGTCTTTGACCACAAGGTAACATATCCCGTAATACAAAAATGTACGATTCACGGCGCAAAATTCTCAGCGCACTGTTTGGGAAAAAAATCTCCTCTTTCCTGCAACCTCCTTGCATTCAATTACTTTTCCTTACACAGATTTAGATGAGTTATTTAACCAATCTGAATATTTTATGCACCTCCCTATACCTTTCATACTTGTCTCTACAGATCAATAAATTCACTTGTTTAAATATTTGATTTTTGTCTGATGACAAAAAATTCAAAACAAGTGAGCTACACTTTCATAAGAGTTTGGATAGAAGTAAGGTTTTAACTTACCACAACCTGGAACAGACAAAATCTTGATTAATTTTTCTTAACAAGTTTTCTGTTTAAACTAAGCACATTTTCCCGCACAGTACATGTATGTTTTGGGTTCACTTATTCTTATCCCCTGCTTTCGCGAAAGCGAGGGGATATTAAATCTCATTCGTCTGTCCGTCTGTCTGCCTGTCTGTCTGTCTGTCAGTCTGTCCGTCCGTCACAAAAACTTTAACCTTGCCCATAACTTTTGATTTAGTGGAGCTATGACTTTCATATTTCAGATGTGTATTCCTTGTGACAAGACCTTTCCTTGGGTACCACCAAATTTGACCTTTTGACCTTGACCTTTGAGTTTGACCCACTTTTACACAAAAATTCCAAACTTTTACTTTGGTCATTACTTTTGAATGGTAGGTACTAGGACTTTCATATTTCACATATGCATGTTTTGTAGTAAGACCTTTATTGGGTACCAACATTGGCCTTTTAACCTTGACCTTGGAGATTTCAGTACTTATGAAAAAAAA
Source organism: Saccostrea cuccullata (assembly GCF_032062105.1). NCBI lineage: Eukaryota > Metazoa > Mollusca > Bivalvia > Ostreida > Ostreidae > Saccostrea > Saccostrea cuccullata. Next base: position 11,540 of record NW_026934478.1, on the reverse strand, counting down.
TTAACCTCGACCATAAGTTTTGAATGGTAAGGGCTAGGACTTTCATACTTCATGTATATAATTCTTGTGAAAAGACCTTTCATTAAATACGATGAACTGGGACCTTGACCTTGGAGTTTGACCTACTTTGCAAAAAGTTTGACCTTGGCCACAACTTTTTAACAGTAGATACCAAGACTTTAATATTTCACAAATGTGTTTTTTGTGGCAACCCCTTTCATTTGATTAACAACCTTGATCTTTTGATTTTGACCTTGGAGATTTTTGTACTTATGAGAAAACTTTAATCTTGACAATAACATTTGAATGGCAAGGGCTACAGCTTTCATACTTCACAAATGTAATTCTTTTGAGAAAAACAATTCATTGGATACCAAGAACATTAACCCTTTGACCTTGGACTTCAGTAATAATTTCTAAATAGATGACTCATGCTAGCGTGTTCATATTGGACACAAAGTGCCATAAAAAATGACACCTCATCCCGAAAAAGCACCGAAAGCGGGGGACCACAATTCTTTGAATTTGCTTGTTGCGTTATTGTACTAATGCTCGAGAAATAATATGTATATGTAGTTCTGTTTGTTTTATAACGTGTGTACCGTCTAATTCAAATATTTTTTTCTCCTGACACTAACAGTTTTAAAACTATTTTAGCAAACATAGACCTCCAAAACATCAGAGGTTGTATCAGGAGCCTTGGAGGACTTCTACCCCTATACCGACCGGGCACACCCGCCGTGTATACTCTTCATGAACAGAAACTAACAGGAAAATCCGTAGTTAATTCGTTGTATAAATATTAGACGAATAATTAATATGAACAATTAGAATGAAAAACGTCTGATTTTCACCACTTCTTGAATATATTTTAGCACAATACACTTGATTTTTCTCCTTCACCACTGTTAACAACTTAGTGAGGGATAAAGAAAGAGGCTTGGTGGAACATTTATTATCAAGAGGGACCCCTACGTACTGATCATGTAGTCTATCTCATATTTTTGTTCACTTCAGCATTATTGTATACAGGTTAGATGGTTTTCATATTGTCTCCCAGTCTTTAATTACATCATGACATGAATCTGATACATTTCATGCATTCTGACAAAGTGTTAACGTCTTCATCTTCATCATAGCTGACCCATCACCCGGTGTAATATTCAAATCCATAAACTATCTATGAAAATCTGACGCCCGTTAAAGGATTGGGGTTCCCTATATTTAGGACCTTTTAAAATAAGTGATCTAAGGTAATCATTATTAAATATGATTAAAATGAGAACAAAATTCACCGATGCTAGAATATTCTTCATGTCAATTAAACATAGTATTGAGTTCAAAACAGCATTTATTGTATAAAGTCTTGTACGTAGAAGTCAAGTTCGAGTTTTGAAATTTCCATTTTTATCTTAAATGAAAATGGTCGTCAAAAAGTAAGGGTGTGTGTGTGAAGGAGAGAGAGTTTGTGTGTGAGAGAGTTTGTGTGTGAGAGAGTTTGTGTGTGAGAGAGTTTGTGTGTGAGAGTGTTTGTGTGTGAGAGTGTTTGTGTGGGAGAGTGTTTGTGTGTGAGAGAGTTTGTGTGTGAGAGAGTTTGTGTGTGAGAGTGTTTGTGTGTGAGAGTGTTTGTGTGTGAGAGTGTTTGTGTGTGAGAGTGTTTGTGTGTGAGAGTGTTTGTGTGTGAGAGATGGTGTGTGTGAGAGAGTTTGTGTGTGAGAGAGTTTGTGTGTGAGAGTGTTTGTGTGTGAGAGATGGTGTGTGTGAGAGTTGGTGTGTGTGAGAGATGGTGTGTGTGAGAGAGTTTGTGTGTGAGAGAGTTTGTGTGTGAGAGAGTTTGTGTGTGAGAGTGTTTGTGTGTGAGAGCGTTTGTGTGTGAGAGTGTTTGTGTGTGAGAGATGGTGTGTGTGAGAGAGTTTGTGTGTGAGAGAGTTTGTGTGTGAGAGTGTTTGTGTGTGAGAGCGTTTGTGTGTGAGAGTGTTTGTGTGTGAGAGTGTTTGTGTGTGAGAGAGTTTGTGTGTGAGAGAGTTTGTGTGTGAGAGTGTTTGTGTGTGAGAGTGTTTGTGTGTGAGAGAGTTTGTGTGTGAGAGAGTTTGTGTGTGAGAGAGTTTGTGTGTGAGAGAGTTTGTGTGTGAGAGAGAGTTTGTGTGTGAGAGAGTTTGTGTGAGAGAGTTTGTGTGTGAGAGAGTTTGTGTGTGAGAGTGTTTGTTTTTGTGAGAGATGGTGTGTGTGAGAGATGGTGTGTGTGAGAGATGGTGTGTGTGAGAGAGTTTGTGTGTGAGAGAGTTTGTGTGTGAGAGAGTTTGTGTGTGAGAGTGTTTGTGTGTGAGAGCGTTTGTGTGTGAGAGTGTTTGTGTGTGAGAGATGGTGTGTGTGAGAGAGTTTGTGTGTGAGAGAGTTTGTGTGTGAGAGTGTTTGTGTGTGAGAGCGTTTTTGTGTGTGAGAGTGTTTGTGTGAGAGAGTTTGTGTGTGAGAGAGTTTGTGTGTGAGAGTGTTTGTGTGTGAGAGTGTTTGTGTGTGAGTTTGTGTGTGAGAGAGTTTGTGTGTGAGAGTGTTTGTGTGTGAGAGAGTTTGTGTGTGAGAGAGAGTTTGTGTGTGAGAGAGTTTGTGTGAGAGAGTTTGTGTGTGAGAGAGTTTGTGTGTGAGAGTGTTTGTGTGTGAGAGATGGTGTGTGTGAGAGAGTTTGTGTGTGAGAGAGTTTGTGTTTGAGAGAGTTTGTGTGTGAGAGTGTTTGTGTGTGAGAGATGGTGTGTGTGAGAGATGGTGTGTGTTATAGTGTTTGTGTGTGAGAGATGGTTGGTGTGTGAGAGAGTTTGTGTGTGAGAGAGTTTGTGTGTGAGAGTGTTTGTGTGTGAGAGATGGTGTGTGTGAGAGATGGTGTGTGTGAGAGAGTTTGTGTGTGAGAGATGGTGTGTGTGAGAGAGTTTGTGTGTGAGAGTGTTTGTGTGAGAGAGAGTTTGTGTGTGAGAGTGTTTGTGTGAGAGAGAGTTTGTGTGTGAGAGATGGTGTGTGAGAGAGAGTTTGTGTGTGAGAGTGTTTGTGTGAGAGAGAGTTTGTGTGTGAGAGATGGTGTGTGAGAGAGAGTTTGTGTGTGAGAGAGTTTGTGTGAGAGAGAGTTTGTGTGTGAGAGATGGTGTGTGTGAGAGAGTTTGTGTGTGAGAGAGTTTGTGTGAGAGAGAGTTTGTGTGTGAGAGCGTTTGTGTGTGAGAGTGTTTGTGTGTGAGAGATGGTGTGTGCGTGAAAGGTATCAAACGGGGACATTTGTTTGTTTACACACCTTCCAACCGGGGACGACCTTCCAACCGGGGACGTCCCCGTTTGTCACCGATTAAAAATAGCGCCAAATTTGAAATCAGGGATGTCTAATTACCCCAAAAAGTCGAAAAAATCCATTTTTTAACATGTTGAAAAAATGTCCTCGGTTAGTTAGGATTAAAAGATGTGTGTTAGTGTGAACTTTTCATAATGAGCGAAGGTTCGTACTTGGGGGTTACACACGTGTCCCCGGTAGTATAGTGAAAAACGTGTCACGTGACCTTTCCCGAAACAAACATTACCTTGAGATATATTCTCTTTCTTACTTTTAAGTCCGTATTATTTTAAATGTTAAAGTTACATATATTATGTTACGTTACTAGGGTATGATCATCAGCCAGTCTGACAAACATTCGTGTCTATGGAACATCTGGATTATAGATGTACGATTGACTTAGTACTTACGCATGTAAATTAAGTTTCTTAATCGAGCCTATAATTTTTTAAGGAATAAAGGTTATCTAAGCTTATGTTGTTCGAATAATTCGATAATTCTAACATAACTTGGGGCAGTTTGCACGTTATAAACCATGCAGTATTGCAGTTTGATAATAAGCAGTCGCGAAACATTCAGCGTAATTCATAGGCGTCAAAAGAAAATTAAACAGGGGAAAGGGGGGGGGCTAATATTGAAATGGGGCTAATCCCCAATAAAACTGTAAACCCTATTTTCAATGTCCACATAATGTATATCTTTGCAAAAAAGTGAAATGCATGAAATTGATTGATTGATTCCTCTGGAGAACTTTTCACTTATAATGTAGACCTACGCCACCGCTTTCAGGTGGAGAGCTTCAAACTTTGCCCTACACTCGGCAACCAGGGTCATTGAGCAGTGAGGGATCTTTTTTGTGCCAGCACCTACTGCGACACGGGACTTCGGTTTATGCGGTCTCAAACCCGCGGCTAAAGGATCATTTTCACTCAAAGATGATTGATTGATACTGTTTAACGTCATTCTTCAGAATATTTCAATGATATGGATACGTCACCATTACCGGTGAAGGGCTGCAAATTTAAGCCTATGCTCGGCACTTACGGCCTTAGAGCAGGGAGGGATCTTTATCGTGCCACACCTGCTGTGACACTGGGCCTCGGTTTATACGGTCTCATCCGAAGGGCCGTCCCGTTTAGTCGCTTTTAACGACAAGCAGTGGGGTACTGAGGACCTATTCTAACCCGGATCCCCACGGGGCTTCACTCAAAGAAAACCATTCAAAATCTTTGGCAACCTTGGCTGCGCCTTAGTTGACAATGGTTCAATCAAAGAAAACCATTGTCAACTAAGGCGGAGCCAAGGTTGCCAAAGATTTCGAAGGGTGAAAATTCCAAAGTAGCATTTAACTACATGCTTTATGCATTAGGCCAAAATAAAATTATAGTTTGTTTGGAATTGCCTCCCGCCTCATTGAAATGCCCCTCCTGAAAAAATTTTATTGACCAAAAGTAGGAAGATTTTTTTTTATTTAATAATTTTTTTTTGCCCATTACATCTATCACATGCACCATACAAAACACTGAAATATAGTGTCAGATCTATGTAAAATCAGGTTTTCAATTAAAAAAATAATAATTTCCCTCCCTCCCTCCTGTGTCTGAAACCCTTCAGGTGGCAATTCCAAACAAACAATTTTTTAAGGATGGCCTTATAATGTTCTTAATATTCTATGAAAACATATTACAACTAGGGGTACTGTGAGCAATGAGCTCACTAAATAATACTCCCGCCTCCCATATGAATAAAATGGCAGTATCCGTGTTTTGCTCTGGAAAATCCAAAATATGCATAATATATGTCAGATTAAAAAGTAAAGTACGAGGTGCACAATGGCAATAAGTACATGTTATAAAGATTCTGTGAAAGTTTCATTAAATTTCCTTCAGTGGTATGAGAAGAGTTGCAGATAAGAAGATGGGTACCCCAAAGCGTAACAGACGGACGTACAGACGGATGGACGGGCATACAATTTTTTTATATATACCCTCCCACTTTTCAAGCGGAGGTATAATGAACCTTGCGCCCATGAATTCTTCACAATCAATATTTTTTATGATTTCACCGTCATCAAGCAGTGTTGATTGTTGCTACGCTTGAGGCTGTGGTTTCATTAGTTAGCGGATAATAGTGGCTGTGTCTCGGGAAATAGTCCTGGTCAAGAGGAAATAGAATCTTGTTAACTCACCAATTATATATTTTTTGACTATGTTATTACACCGATATAAAAGTAATTAAAAAATAAAGGATTACGAATGACTGGGGATTAGCTTCCGGACTAACGCACGAGGATTAGCCCCTTAACATATTAGAACCGAAATAAAAGTAAAATCTAGAGATAACAGATAACTGGGGAATTAACTTCCGAAGTAGGGATTAGATCATTTAACTATCTCACGGAGATAAGTCCATTCGCAGAGATTTCTAGGGAATTATTCACATTTTACTGCGTAACTTTGATGGAGGAATAAATTAGTAGACGTATAAAATAAAAGGAGATACATGAGATAACTAACTATTTATGAAATAATTAATTTCGTTTTCACATGATACGAACTCAAACAATTCTTCCGTTCATTGGATTCAAGCCAAATATAAGTAATAAATAGTATGCATAAATAAAGGACTTTCTTTGAAAAAAATCTTTAAACAGCCTTATCAAAAAGAACATTAATTATACATCTACCGCTAAAGCCATTAGAGGTGTTAATACATCTAATCTGGGGAGATTTGCGTTTCTTTTGAAAGCTAAACATTTTGGTTGATGATTTGAAATGTATACTTCCTAAATGTACATAAGTTGAAAAACACTCATTCACCATTCAAAAATTTTGTCGTTTATTTTATTATAATGGGGCTGTGGTTTATATTTACTCTCTAAATGACAAGGGATGGGGGATTCTACTCTGAAAAAGAGAGAACTTCAAGGTGTAATTTGGTTCTGGTGTGTGAATTCCCCTTGGAGCGAAATTCTGCTCTAGAGTACGATTCCCTGTGGGGGTTGGCTATGGGGGAAATGCAACTCCACAACACAAGTGTCTACTTTCTAAAAAAAATTAACAATGAGGACGAGGGTGCTCGAACCCGCCCTTACAGTACAATATACATATCTCAAGCAATCAGATCATTTTGCAAAAAGTTAATTGGTTTAAAGTACCCTATATGCAGCAGTCGCAACTGGAATGTCCTGTAAATTTTCTTTTATAATATAAGCAACGGTTGATTTGATTTAAACATATTTTATTATGCAAAAACATAATAAATGGATTGGGCAGCGGGCATAGCCTATATAAGCCCTCTCCATAAGCAACGGTTGTGGAAAATATATCTAACTCCTCGTTTTTTTTTTTTATTTCTGTTACTTTAGTTCATTTGCATATTTCTTATAAAAGATAAAATTATTTGACTTTAGTGAAATGTATTCATAAACATTTTGTGCCATTAAAAATACTGCACATGCATAATACTTCCGGATCATCGGTTTTCTGCGTAAAACAAAAAAAAAAAAAAAAAAAAGGAATAATTGTCTTTGCTTTGAAAGGTTTTTTAGTTAATGTTTTTTTTAATAAAAGTACCCGATCAAAGATGCAATGTAAAGTACATATTTTTAAGAAGTCGTCGTACTCCGATTCTGTAATGAAGCGTATATCTATATGTTAATGCATTGGATTTAATTTCAAAGTGTTTATCGATTATATTCAATACCTGACCATTGTCGAAAGGTCAATATAAATTTTTCTCTTCATTTTGAAATTGGTCATTTTTTGGAGTGGTATTTTTAGCGCCCTCTTCAGACCTTGTGTCATATTTTTTTTTATAGTTGTAAGTATGTCAAATGACAATCATTTTTCTTGTTCAATACCCTAATTCTGAGACAAAAAATTTTAAAAATCATAAATTACATGTAAAACAAGTAGCTTTGAATTTTGCAAACTATGTTGCAATCACCATATTTAAATTCCATTAATCATGCCACTGCGACAAAGAGGTCAGTGATGCCAAATTGATAAATTTAAGACAGATTCCTAAATTTCAAAATTATTTGAGAAGAAAAATTAAAAATATATTTTCATCATGCAATAACTGTTCGTAATTTCCATATTTGATAAAAAAAATATTGAGCATTCAAGTGCCTATGAAGACAGGGGTCTTAATCAGTGATGAGAACGGTGGTAATGAGTGAATAAAAGGCACAAAAAAGAGGATTTTATTCGTTTTGGAAAATGCCCCCGTTTAGATACAATAAAACAAGAACTGCTGTGTGAATATTAATGAGTGTTAGATAGGTCCCCGTTTGTGCTGTGAAATGTGCTTAGCTTAAAATTAAAGATATTGATATGTTCTCATTAGATTTGTCATCAGGGTTACATGTTGATTAATATTTTAAGTCAAAAGTCAATGAAATATTAAAAATGAAGAAGTCCCCACTTTGACAGTCTTTAACCCCTGTCCCCGTTTGACACCCTTCACACGTATGTGTGTGTGTGAGAGAGTTTGTGTGTGAGAGTGTTTGTGTGTGAGAGAGTTTGTGTGTGAGAGAGTTTGTGTGTGAGAGTGTTTGTGTGTGAGAGTGTTTGTGTGTGAGAGTGTTTGTGTGTGAGAGAGGGTGTGTAACTTTGTCTTTGTTTATAATTTGGTTTCCTGAGCTCCTCAAGCATTTCCGCAGTAGCCAAGATAAGGAGTAGCATCCTATATGGGAGGTCAACATTACCGCTACATTGCCAAAAATTTCAATTCATTACCGCTACATTTTGTCAGATTTTCGACCGATCATTACCGCTACATATCGATTTAGCCAGGTATAGTTCGGTTTACATGAATTCTAATCAACAGAATTCGCTCACTATCTAATCATAATGATTACATACATTATATAAATTACTCTGCAGTCGGAATTTAATTATTTAGCGTCATCTGAACATTATGACCACTATTGACAAGTTTGTTACAAATCGAGGGACTGCCGGAAACTTATCGATTTTTTATAGAAAAAAAATAAAACTTTCAAAAACTCAAATTGTGAAGATATATGGAAAAGAGTTGCAAAAGCAGCTGCAAAACAGACCTTGACGATCGAATTATTTGTTGATTTTAATTTACAAAAAATTATCCTGTTCAAATCCTGCTTTTCACCTACCCGTGGTGAGCATGAGGAACGGGTGTGGCAACGCACTTTGAAAAAATTACGCACTTTGAAAAAATTTTTCAAAGTGCGTTAAATTTTGGGACCAGGTTAACGCACTTTGAAAAAATATTTTTTTTTCAAAGTGCGTTAATATCGACCATATTAACGCACTTTGAAAAAAAAATTCTGCATGGCTTAGTCAATACTGAATGAATATTCCTACAAATCTTAGGTATGATAAATTATCATTTGAACCTGATTGATACTTTTTGTCCCCAGCTTGAAAAGTGGGAGATAATAATTTGGGTCTATCTGTCAGTCCGTCCGTCTAGCTGTCCGTCCATCCGTCTTTCTGTAACGCTTTCGTTTCCACACGATATCTCGCCAACCCTTTGAACATTTGCAATAAAATTTAACATAACAGAATCCCTGTGGCCTTAGGAAGACCCCTTTTGAATTTGGGGTCAAAAGGTCAACATTCAATGTCGTAAAGAACTACGAACGATAGTATTGTTCTTCCGCCTATCTCTTAGTCAATTCTCAAATGTTAACATATTGGAATGATTCTAAAAAATTTTTATAGATATTTATATGAATTTTCATAAAACCTTCCTTATTTGGGATACCAAAGAGAAATAACTCTATAATTTTGGCAAAACTTGTGTTTTTAAACACCTGGAGTTTAACAGAGAGATTATCAGATATGGTATCAAATTAACATCGAAAAGCAGACAGGTACTGTAGATTCCTTAATATAAGCGAGGAATTAATTTCTGCGTAATTTCGCGAGAAGTATTACTCGCAAAAAAAAATATTTCTCGCTTTTATTTTTCTGGTGCTTAAATCTATGTAAAATCTGTTAATAAACCGTTCATTCGCGAATTATAATTCTAGCGATTTGACGTTTGAGAGCCAGTTCGCGATAAAAAACACTCCCGAAAAATAAGGAATTTACAGCTAGTTATTAATATTCTGATTTTCCTGAAAATGAACATAAATAGACTTCGAGATTTAAAAAAACAAAATTTCGATTTACTGCAGACTTCCTTGTACAGTTCTTATACTGTATTTAGAATGCTCTTTTTTTTCAAATATCATTGACACTTAAGGTTACGAGTTATAGAAATAGATATATCTGGATGGGAATGATAAAGAGTTGAGCTGATAGAACTTAATTCAGCCAGTCTTTTCTTCGTTTTCTTGGTTTTATTCAATCCATCAGTTTTTAGAAAAAACACAACAAAGTAAGGGCACCGCAAATCGGAGCATTCCTTCCCAAAAAGATCCCGATACAAATTACGTCAATTCCGCACAGAAAAAACTAACATACACATAAAGTAATAACACACATTATTGCATCACTATATCACATCATACGTAGCAAGGGGATAATACTGTTGTCTATTTCTAAAATATAAGTCTAATTCCTTTTGTTTCATGAAAATTTTTTCAAAGTGCGTTAAATGTTTACATGGTGTAAAATTATGATGTACAGTTTTAACGCACTTTGAAAAAATTTTTCAAAGTGCGTTGATTTGGTCCCAAATTCAACGCACTTTGAAATTTTTTTTCAAAGTGCGTTAACCTGGTCCCAAAAATTAACGCACTTTGAAAAATTTTTTCAAAGTGCGTAATTTTTCAAAGTGCGTTGTAACAAACGGGTCTTATGCATGTACATATTTGAACTGTATATGCATACATACGTGGCTGGCTAACGAAAGAGGCGATGTAGCGGTACGCAATGTATACTTTTTTATGTAGCGGTAACGTAAGGTTTTTTGTAGCGGTAATGACTATGTAGCGGAAATGAAAATTTTGAAAATGTAGCGGTAATGATACGCACCCTCCTGTATATTTGCATTTAGGATTTAAAATTATAATTTTCACCCTGGAAATGATTTTTGTGTCAAAATTGGTGTTTTTTTTTCTGTTCTATAAAATTGCATTGATTAACTTCTCTTTTGAATTCAGATATACTTGATTTTGCCCAGTCATCTTTTACATCCTGATATGTAAAGTCCTAGACATGTGCATATATTTATACATCCACTGTATATTTTCTCCTTTTTTTCTTAAGAAACCCCATTGCGTTCATCACTGCTTAAACTACAGTTGGCAGGTCGCCTGTACAGATTCTTAATAAGTGGCTGTTCCATCAATGAAATGTATAAACTCGTTCGTATCATTAATACAATACTTAACCTTTTTTTCCTACTTTTATTGATTATTAAAAAAGATATAAATATAAACAATAAAATGCTTTCTTTGTTTGTTGTTACAGGAATGAACGGTCGCAGCTATTGCAGAAAAAAATTACATAACCCGTGTTGCAATTTAGGTGTTGGCATAAAAAGATTCTTTACTGCCCAATGGCCCTTTGTGCCGATCATAGGACAAAAGTAGATTTCCTTCGTCAAATGGTGGAGTGCATATAGGGAAAATTCTTGAGAGGGACGTTACACGTTACAACACATACCAACAAACAAACAAAAACGTGGACCCAGTTCATGAATGTTATAATTTATGCAGAGCTTGATCTAGCTATGTTTTATATGAAATAGTTTTTGCACCAGATAGCCCGGATTAATGGGCACCATTTTCAAACATGATTTTTTTCTACTGGTTTGGTTGCACGCATCCATATTGCCTCAGTACCATGCCTTCTACTCAAGGCTGTTGTTTCCTTATGTCAATAGATTTATTAATATATGGAATGTTGTTGAAGAAAAGTTGATGTAATTTAGAGAGAAAAGGCTGAAAATAAACAATAAAATTTCACATATAACCCATTGTGAAAAGCAAAAGATGAAACTAGATAAAGGCCATCTGAATTAAATAATGATTTACTACTTTTGTTAGAGATATTGCTGTCGTCAAAACGGGTTTAGGATTTAATTTCTATGGGGTGGAAGCACCCATGTCAAAATGAAAACCAAAAAAATTCTTTACAAGCAAAAAAAAAAAGAAAAATGTAAACTCATTTTCACACGGCAAAAAAGGGAATTTCAGGGGAGGGAGTAAGGAGGTTGAGATTGTTGTTTACTCTTGAAGAGGATGGAGTGGGTGTGGCAGGCGAAGTGCCTGTAGTGTGACAAATAAGAAGGAAAA
>NW_026934477.1:0-5986 GCF_032062105.1 Saccostrea cuccullata | reverse complement strand
AAAAAAGAATGCTACAGAATTTACAGGCATCTCAACATAGTAGAACAAGGCTGCCAGAAAACAAAACAATACTTGTAGCCATACGAAAACACTTAGAACTGACAAACGGATCCATACCTAAGGGTCCATCCATATCACGTTATGGGGAACTACCTGGGCATACACAGATTAATATAACATCGGAAGTGATCCGACAACGCATTAACCGCATGTGCAACAAAATTAACATTATCATTTTAAATGAATCATAAAACGATTTATAGATCATATGAAATGCTCTTCTTCTATTGTATACTGCTTATGACAAAGAGCAGTTAAGTTAAAAGAATTGTAATCATAGCAGTATTGTCATGGCATGGGCAAATTTTGCCCGCGTGTGGCGGAGGTCTTCACATGCCCAGCTTTATTAACTCTCATTTGAAGACATATGGCCGAAATTTGCTAGAAGCTCGATGCTGATCCTGTTATTTTCAAAGGTCCGTTGCCAATAATGGGGCTTATGTCATTGTATCATTTGTTCTATGAGCCTTCTACGTCATTCACTGTTGAAAAAGTCGGTGTAGATTATGATCCTGGTGAGAGCTTTCATTTTATGTACGAGGGCCGTTCAAAAATTACGCGGACTTGTTGCACAGAAAAAATATTTGACGACATTATTGGGCAAAATGTCACACATAATATAAAAGAATCTTTACTTATATGGTCTTCAAATTTCATATCAAAATGTTGTAAATTGGTATCATTTTGAGTGATTTTCAGGACATATCATTAAGTCACGGAGCAGCAAAATCTTCGACGTCACAGGCATTATAAAAAAATGTGATTGAGTTTTCATTTTCTCAACATTTTCCCAAGAGTATCTGTACAGTTTGTTTGATTTTCCCATCACTAAAAAACAACATTTCTTGTCAAGCTTAAAATCTATTAAAAATAAAGAATATTTTTTTTTTTTTTAAAAACCCAAAAAACTGCAGGTATTTATCATATATTCTTGTGATATTAGTGACACTCAATCACGTTCTTTACAGTGCGGATGAAGTTTTCGTCGATAATCCTATCCCGTCCTCCCATACAGCCTCTTTACAGAGGTCAATTTGCTATTTGTGGACGAATGTCACGAACGAATGTCACGAATACCCTAGTTTACTAAATGTTTTATTATGCATATTTTGGGTTATGTTGGCGATATCTCGAACATTACACATAATTTAACAAAATGTGGTGCGCCGTCAATTCAGGGGACGTCATTTTCAAGGTAATCGCATCAGAAAAAAATCACTTTATTTCTGTTAGTACTTCAAATATCACGCCAGAAATATATATACATAATGATAGAACAATTTAAAGATACATTTGAGAAAATTGTCGAAAAATATTGCGAATTATAGAAAAATAGATGAGTTCAATTTTGGATTTCGCATGCTTCTGCTTCAAATTTTTTGTCGTGCTCCGTACCTCTCAATCAGCGATATCAACATACCGATAATTTTAGCAGATTTTTTTTAAATACAGATATTTTGCCTTAAATTTATTGGAATCTTTGAGATACAATTTAATAACTCTATGACGTCTGTAAGAGTAAATAATAGCACAGTCCGCGTAATTTTGAACGGCCCTCGTATATACTAGTATATTTCTTTTTTACAGCTTCCCCGTCAAATTTTTGAGCTGTTACTTTAAAGAAGAGAATAATTCAGAAGAAATTAAACGAGACTTGCAAGTGCTCAAAGAACAAACAGAAGCAAATTTCCTTTTCATGAAATAATGTACTGGCGACAGCGGATAGATATTATCCCAACAGGGAAAGAGAGAATGAAGAAAATGACTGAAATCATCCAGTTATGTGCGACAACGATGAGAAAATATGGGAGAGAATCTTAATACAGAATAAACACAAAAATTAATTCAATACCCTGTGTTTAAAATCTAAATATATAAAAATCCCTTTTTCGGAAGTTGCTTACCTTGTTATATTTATTTGAGCAAGAGGTCAATATTGACGAGGAAGCGAACTTGGAAGAAAACCCTGTAATCAACCCAATGGGCGATACAGACCGCTTAAAAAGCAACAATTGTTATGAAACATTCCCCCTTAATATAGCTGCAGAACTGTAGCTCTCCGAAAATATTGATAGATCGGAACGCTTAAGTGCCACCGATTGAAAAATCTCGTGTATTTATTGCTCACAAAAAGTTGCGCTTGTGTATGGATTAATTCTTCCAAATTCTTACCTCGATTGCAAAAAAAAAAAATCGATTTAAAAAAATCCGTACTCTTCAATTGAGTACTTTCATAGTTGAAATTTACACGAAGCGCGGTAGACCGAATTATCTTACAAACCAAACTAGCAGTATAAATTACGATGATCTCGATTTCAGGGCCATATGTCTTCACATGAGAGCTAATAAGCTGGTATATCAGAAGGAGCCAGGGGGGCTATAAACAACAACCAAAGGTATGTTTTGTTGTGGAACCAGTGAAAGATTATGCTATGAATACACAGTTAGTAATATTTTGAGATTATAGTTTAAAAAACATGGAGAAATACATGTAAATCGATAAACAGCGCAATATATGTACAGTTATACTGAAAGGAAAAAGAAACGCATAATAAACTTTTGAATAAAATCAAAACTTTTATTTCCAATATGTTTTCCAGTATTGTTATCAAAAATTTTAATTCAACTTTAAACACCAAGTAACCGAGATCTTGTGTGACTTGGACTGATTATTCCGGAGTTATTGAAGTTGATATGTCGATACCCCCCAAAATAAAAATAAAAATTCTCATCGTGTCACTTGCACATCAGTAACAGTCTTGATTTTCTTGTGCATTGAATATTTATCTTTCTCATAGGATTATCATTCAATCCTTCCAACGGTAGTCTTAATGGTTGAGAGAAGATGTATTATTCCAAAGCTAACAAATCCCCCCGCCAAATGAATCCCACGAATTTTCGATTTAGGATAGAATTTGGGTTAGAATTGACCGAATGTAGCTTATTCGGTACACGTGAATGTTGTAAGGAAGTCTCGACAAACACTGGCTATATTTTCTCAGCGTGAACATGGTAAAAACATTACGCATACGGAGCGTGTGAAAGTAAAATTGACGTAAGTTGCCAAGCTTGCATACCAAATTAGAGCAAAGAGTTTCAGTCAGTATTAGGGTGAAAATATGATTATGATAATCTGCTGTAAAAATATCGGTTTCAGTAATAATGACTTGAAAATATCCGAGGTGGCATGATGAAAAGCCCTCTCTTGATGTGACGTTGTTACGCGCCAACGTCACCGTCATGGTTGGTTGGAAACATTTTAAATTACTCTCTGACAACCGAAAAAATTTGTTTGGTTGAAAAGTTTTAAAAAACTGTACAGCAACATGTTGTTGCCTTTTTATTCAATTATGCAATTCAATTACTAGACCCCATGTAACTTCTTTCAGGAATACCATGATTGCAAGAAATTTTTACTGACTGCAAATATCGGAAAAAAATGTCTATAACTCTAATGCATCTCAAAATGTGATCACAAAATTGTCATCATCAACATGCACGTGTTTTTTGGCTTTTAATCACTTCCCCTACGTGACGCCATACATTTCATGGTTGAGTAATTTTGACCAGCGATTTTAGTACACAGTTAACAAAATGCACATCTGACTAATTTTCATAGTTTTCGCCCACATAGTTAAATATATTTCGCTTTTATGCTATCATGCGTTTCTTTTTCCTTTCAGTATATTTCAATGGGTGGTACTGTAGTTTTCCGGTCTGTCAAATTATTTTTTTCGGAGAGCTATAGGTATGCAACTAAATATTCTTATGAGAGGTATTAATAAACCCCTCAGTTTGTTTCTGCGATGAATCAATTTTTGACAATGCTAAATACTTATAGTAATTCATCAAAATTACCATGACAACCAGGAGACTCGCTATTGCCATCACACACAAATCTATTCAAATTTTATGACTATAAGAGAAAATTTTTATACGGAACAAAACAAAATTTCAATACCCTGAAAAAATGTTACCTTACGTAATTTGCTGTTTAGGGTATAATAAGGCGATAGCGCAAAGGTACCATCATCTTTACCAGTGTTAAGAAATGATAAACTGGATACATATTTTGTTTTAAATATTAACCATATGGAACCAGATACATTTCTTCAATGTCTGATATATTGTACAGAGGGCGCAACATTATTTTTGACAAACTAATCGTGTAGAATATTAAGAGCGTGAGGCAGAATAGTTTTTCAAGTTTGGCCGTCTGGAGATCAAGTATTTATCTGAGAAATTACTGCCAACCCTTAAAGAGAAGGTATTTTTTCCTCATTTGAAGATTATTATCATACCTCCAGATTGGAAAAATAATAGCTTTGAATTAATTTTTAATTTTAAAATTATACTGTTAGGCGACTGACGCCTTTCAAAAATACAAGAACTCATAGAATCGAAAGGCTTCAAAATCATCATGAGAGTCAATTATTAAAATTCAAAATCTAGAGCTTTCTCAACTCTCCCGCAAAAGAGCGGTAGTAACTGTGAGGTACTCGCAATATTACGTTTTGGACTATGTCACTGACCACAAACACTTTGGAGTATTATTCTCACATGACGCTAGTTGGTCATCACAAATTGACAATTTATTGGCTAGTGCCTGCAAAGAAATTGACACTTAAAAAAATAAAATAAACCGAAAAGCTCTCTCTCTCATATATACATAATTTGTAAGACCAAAACCTGAATATGCCTCTGTAGTTTGGGGCAGCTGTCAAAACAATGATAAACTAGAAAAACTGCAACTTTACGCTGCACGAATAGTCACAGGGTTAACAATAGCCTCTACAGGTTCACTTTATTTTGAAACCACTTAGTTGTAGAAGAGAAATAATTTAATGGACATACTTCCTTATATTCGACGTAATGCATCTAGTTGTTACTAGAAACTCTGAGAATTATGATATTCAAAAATGTAGATTACAGATTTATAAGTGTAGTCTACTTGTGTGCCAAGTTATATTGAAATCAGACCAAAACTGTAGCAGGAATAGTCTTTTGAAAGAATTTCATAAAAAATTTTATTTTTAGTAACCACGGCAACACCGTTCATCAAAATCAAAAACCGATGCACACAGAATTATTTATCTTAGTGTAGTCTACTTGTGTGCCAAAATTGTTTACAGACAGACGAACAAACAGACAGACGGACGGACGCCGAACGCTTACTATCGCATAAGTTCTTCTGGTCTCTGACGAGTAGAGCTATAAATTATGTGTATGATTCTTTACAAGAGGCCCACGGGCCTTATAGGTCACCTGAATATCATGTAACATCTTTCCAGCGATTGTATTTGGTTCGTGTTTTAAGCCAAAAGCCATGAAATTCACAAATTTTGAAAGAGACACCTTTTCTTATCAAAGGGCAGATTTCAAAGCATTAATTTATTTTAATAGTCAAAGTACCCCCCTAGTACCCCTGACCCAGCAGCCCTGAAATTATCTATTTTGAAAGAGGCCCCTTTCTTCATTATAAGGCCGGCATTTGGTTTTATGTTTAGGTTTAGTTATGGACATGAGAATAAAAAAGTCCCGAAATAGAAGGAAATTATTTTTTTGATAAATCAATTATTAACATTTGTACATTTTTTTTCCTAATAGGCTCGTTACCACTGAACACATAATGCTTACAAATAGGAAAGTAGAACATTTAATTGCTTATTTCATCATCTGTCAGTTTGGGCCAGTTATATAAATTTTGTGATGTTGATCAAAATATATTTTTAAAAATCAATTCTTTAAAAGTCTTTCAATATATCTTCATTTTTAGCTCTACTGGTCAGAGACCAGAAGAGCGTATGCGATAGTAATGCGTCCGTCCGTCTGTCTGTCTGTCTGTAAACAATTTTTCAAAATGCTAGGTCAGAGTATGTAACAGAAAAACTTGAAGAAAATAAGGATAATCCTATAAAAGTTTGTG
>NW_026934476.1:0-6007 GCF_032062105.1 Saccostrea cuccullata | reverse complement strand
GACAGCTAGATATGATATCTAAAAAAAATTAAGTTATATCTGGTGGTTAATTTGTTGACCCCCAGCCTCCTTTACAACAAAAATCAAGTACAATTTGATCCAACATAAATGAATGCAAGTGTTGTATTTAGTGTTCCTTGTGTCCTCCCAATCTCCCAAGTCTTCCTTATCATCCATATATAATCGCCCTAACCATCCTCCATATCTTCCCCCGTATCCTCCTAATCCTACTAATCTTCCTCCTAATCCTCTGTATCCTCCATCGTGACTTCCTCTTGTATTATCGTATCCAAAATCTGTAACAAAACGACTTAGTTCATTGCCCCGTAAATATTTCCTAAAAGGACCCTTTATCAGTGATGAAAAAAAATTTTAAAAAAATTAATTGATTTTGTCATACTAGATATTACCTCAACTGTGAAAAAAAATGTATGGGAAAAGGTGGGAAACAAAAATGCGAGGGGTCCTCCTTCGAGACATTTTTTTTTAAATTGTACGTTTTAAGCGATGTTACTTAGTATATGTTAGAAGTCATATGTTATAAAGATGTCTTTGCTAGTCTCTTTATTTTTTATTAATGGTAAACATAAATATTCTACAGCGTTAAAAAGGATGTAGTATTATCGCTTCGTTTTGTTGAATTTAATTGTATGACAATTGTAAAGTTTTTTAACAGATTTAAAAAAAAACTGATTGATCTGCATGATAAACATAATCGGGGTTAACTCAGAATAAAGAAAAATTAAAGGTTCTTACAAATGAATGTTATTTAATTCGTGCGGGGTCAGGAGCACACTTTTTGTTCTACCCTTATTAATTTGCCGAGCTGTTGGCAAACGGAAAAAATATTTTGCTGTTTTGTAGATTATGAAAAGGCATTTGATAAAATTGATCAAAATATTATGGTATCTAAATTACCAAACGGTAGTATCTGTTGTCAGATGTTGAATACCTTTAAATCTTTGTATTATTAAATAAAGTCTTGTGTACGACACAGAAATTAAATTTCCCAAGTTTTTGTTTGCCAAGAGGATTTGATGCATGATGAATCTCTATGTTTAGTTTTGTTTTCTCTGAATGTAAATGATTTTGAGATGGAATTTATCAATTTATAGAGAATTTGTGTATCCCCATAGAAATTTAAGATTTTGCTGTTTTTTAATAATGTATACAGATGACATCGTGCTTTTCTCAGAGACAGAACTAGCTTTGCAAGATATTCTTAATTATTTAGAGCAATATACAGTCAATTCGACACTTAAAGTTAACGTGGATAAAACTAATATTGTTACATATGGAAAAGGAAGTAGATTAAAGACAAATTACTTTTGGAAGTATGACAATAAAATGATTGATATTGTTGAAAATTTCAATTGCTTAGGAAGGATAATAATTTTGAATTATATGGTAAATTTAACAAAACACATAGTGTATTAACAGCACAATGTAGGAAGTGTCTAAGTAGTTTGATAACAAAAATGAAATCAATGTATTTGAATGTAAGCACTAAACTGCCATTGTTTGAAACATATATTGGAAGTATAGTAAATTATGCTTGCGAATTTGGGGGTTTCACCCAGCAGATGAATTGAAAAGTGTCCACTCAGATTTTTGTAAAAGAGTACTAGGTGTTTAAAAAAAAGCACTTCCTCTATATGATGGTTTATATTGAATTAGGACAGAAACCATTACAATGGAACAGAAAATTTAGAATGCTGAAGTATCAGTCAAAGTTCTCCGAAGTGCATTTTGTATAAGTATTTAAGTGATAACTTTAATTTACAATTATATTTAACAAAATCAATACCACAAAAATATGTACAACATATCAGTCAATATCGTCTGTCTTTTCACCAACTAGAGATAGAACGAGGAAGACTTTTTAATATTCCTAGGAGAGAAAGATTGTGTAAATTTTGTTCAATGTCACAGGTTGAAGACGAGTATCATTTTATTTTGGTTTGTTCATTTTTCCAATGTTAGAAAAAAGTATATTAAGAAATATTTTCACCAAAAACACTTTACCTTTAAACTTGTTCAATTGTTGTCGACGAAAAATGAGTTATGTATGGAGTAATTAAAGACCATGGAAATACATACATAATAAATACTACAATGAAAATCAGCTGGTGTCTTAAATTTATTTACTTCGCTCAAATGATATATGAATAAATGTAAAAAATATAACTGTCAAATCCGTAGAGTTTTATTATCATCTCTGAAAAAACAAATATCTTACATTTGATGACCAGAAAAACCGTAGAAAGTTAATATACGATATAATATATTTGCTTTTAAATTTTTAAAGACTTGAAAAGAATAGCAATTCAAATATTATTATGAAAAAGAAACATATTTAAACGAGATAATATTGCGTATAAAGTAAATTAAGTAAACTTACTGGTCGCCAGGGCCAACAGACAGAGAAAAGTCAGTACAACCCATGTTATTTTAATTCAAAACTGTAGATAAAGGATCTCTTCATTACAAATCGGGATCTGACCTATAGGACCGAGTTTGGGTTTTTTTTAATACAAAAAAATTGTTGATTTCCGTTCCTATAATGGCATTACACTGAATACATATGGCAGTTTGTTTTTCCTAAATCTTTATTTTAGTGAGTAGAGGTAGGAGGAACCCTTTCATTGTTTCATAGTTTGTTATCTCCAAATGTAATCACTGATATTTTTCTTTACTTCTATTGTAATCATCGAACATTTCACTTATTTATACTGCCATATTTTGGTTGCAAATATAATTCGGTCCAATATGCTTCGTTCGGATGTCAACTACAAGAGTACTTGATAGAAGATAACGGATTTTTTAAAATCTTTCCTTATTTGCAACTGAGGTAAGAATTTGGAAGAAATAATTAAAAACCGAGCGCACTTTTTTGTGCGCAATAAATATACAGTTTTTCCAAAGGGTGGCACTGTAGCTCTCTGGTCTATCAATATATTTTTTCGGAGAGCTACAGATCTGCAGCTACCGACTACCCTAACGGACAAAATGGTGTTTTGGCCGACTTTGGAGGTTTATTTAAAGTTGTAAATAATAAATTTTGCTAGGTATAGAATACAAATTTGAAAAATTTAGATATATATACGGTAGAAAACAACAATTAAAGATTGGTTTTTAAATGTCACTTTTTCCAGGAAATTGTTCTCTATTATAGGTCGATTCTTTTGTCATGGTGAATACATGCTTGATGATCGAGATTAAGATCTTATCTAATACTTAGGAACCTTATGCTGTATACCGTAGATGTTTTCACACCCACATTAAGTGTATCAAAGACTTTTATTAAAGAGAGTTTGGAGAAATTCTAAGACAATGAGTGCCACAGCTCGGACTTTTAAAGAAATCTGATCTGCTTTCAGTTGCCCAAAGACTTATAAAGTATAAAGTCTGTGCCAACGTGACGATTACTGAGAATTTGCATAAAATTTCAAGTCATTACAAAGATTGACACTTTTTCAGTTTCTGTATTAATTAATGCCATTGTGCATCTTCTATTTTACTTTTTGATGTGACAATTATTTTTGGTTTTCTCAGAGCAAAACATGGAATTTTCCATTATAACTATATTGAAGGCGGGGGTATCATTTAGTGAGCTCGTGCTCACAGTACCTCTAGTTTTTCTTGGAATGATGTTGCTTTCTAGATCTGGGGAATGGGGTTGTATTCTATTAGCTTTGTTTGATTTTTATTGTCTCTTTCTTGTGAACATTTGCTTTTCAATGTTTAATCAATCTTTTTTTTAAACTTTAAAAATACTGCGTATTGGGTAAATTGCATTCTCATTTCGCTTGAAAACAGAAACCTTTGGCGGAACATTATACAAAATAATGTATCATTTTCTTTTCATGCAAACACTCTTCTAAGTTAAAGTGCATCAATTAATTCCTTTTTTAAAATATTATTTACAAAATAGAGACACATATAAAATAGAGATTAAATTCTGATGGTAATTTTTAATTTTAACATTTCATAAGTTTAATTTTTTTCAAAGTGTGCAGCGTTATCGCAGTTGACAGAACTTACAGTTTACGAGCATGTTTTTTGGATTAAAATGACAATGTTTAACATTTTCTTCGCAGTGCCCTTTTTAGAAATAATTTTTCGCATTGTATCTTATTATTATATGTCTTTATAAGATCCCGACAAACACAAACTAACGGCGTGAAATTTGAGAGATTCTAAGCGGTCAATATATCAGTCGCGCTACACTCCTAAAAAAGCATAGCCTCCGCTCCATTACTTTTATGGAACCCTTATTGTACATAATGTTAAACTGAACGACTAGCGCTCCATTCTTCAAAAATAATGCATTTAAGACGCCGAAGGCAATATTAATATAGTGATAACCTAAAGTTATGGAACTTTTTTGCGTTGAAGGTTGGAAATATGTTCAATATAAAGGGTCGTTCTAATTTTTACTAAATATGAAGAAAATATTATTTCAAAGACCGCTGATTGTTGAAAATTTGGCTACATTATTCTCTTTAGTGTACCTTTTTAAAACTTCATGAGTGTTTTGTAATAACCTTAAATTTCTAGAAATGTTGGAAATGCCCTAACATATCTAACAAACTAGACAGTGGTTCATTAAATATCTTTACTCTTTTAGCTTCAATTTATTGAAGCACTGTTTAGTTTGTAGGATTTTGTTGTTGTTGGAGATTGTTGTCGTTATGCAAATTATTTCGCGTTTCCCCCTATCGTTGATGCCCTGACATACTCTGCTTACTGGACAGTGATTCCTTAAATCTCCATTCCATTGTGAAATTTAAATTGATAATTTGAATTTTAAACATTTTGTTTAATAGATTATAATTACAGAGGCCTCTCATGTCAATTTCATTAGTCCCCTTCCACTGAGGTCTAACACAAAGACAGCTGCACAAGATTTACATTGCACATGCATATAGTCGCTCTTAGCTTCTGACAGGGTCGGTTGGCGAAATATGCATTCCGGTATAGAATCATCAAGAAATCAACTCAAATAACTTTCAAAGAACTAACGCAGAGAAAAGAAATGGAAAAGATAATATAACAATATCATACACTTAGCTCAAAAGCCTTCCTTGACTCTGTGGTAAGAAGTGGACAATAGGTGCTTACTTTATTTATAAAGTTTTGAATTAAAGTAAATTTATTTGACAAGGTACAGAAATTAAATTACAAAGCGGCGAGAGGAAAAATTATTTTAAAATTTCTGCTATATGTTGAAATCTTTCGAAAAAAGTAGTAATCCAAATACTTTCCAGAAGTCAAAACCCATCTTCAGTTGGTACATAAAATAAATACGAGGGTTGATCAAAAAGTTCGCGAACTATCTCTATATCTACAAAACCGCATTTGAGATTAGAAAAAAAAATGGGTACACACATAGCTATACACAAGTTCTATAAATAGCATATGCTGAATAAAGTTTTCCTCCTTGTTTGTGACGTCACAATGTGAAAATGACGTCACTATGTAGGTGACGAAAATTGGTTGTCTCAGTAGTACTCGTTAAATAAACGACTCTACAATTTATGGTTTATCTTAGAAATTGTTTTACAGTAGCATATAATAATTTGTACACAGTTTATTAAGACAAATGACTTCCTATAAATTCAATCAATGATTGGATTGATCATTTTAGTGAAGGAAGACAGATGGTTAAAAAATGATGCTTGTTATGTTGCCCAGTGAAAGCAAATTTGCAAAGAGATGTGTTTTTCATTAAGCAATTTGCTATCGAAGACCTCAAATTTACACTTTGAAAAATAGTTTAATATTTGAACAATATTATAAATATCAAATACCTAAGATATCGTTTACTATAGTTTTTTAACATATTAGATATGATAAAAAGGAGGCATCCATTCTTCATCCACTTTGAATAAACGTCTCTCCCGAGACAGAAGATTTGGGTTTTGAATGTCTCCATGCTTATTTTTAAAATGGATATTCTTATCCACCCATTCTGTTGCCGAGATTTGACCATTTCTGACAAATA
>NW_026934475.1:0-6043 GCF_032062105.1 Saccostrea cuccullata | reverse complement strand
AGCTGAAAGAAATAACTACTGTGACAATTTTCACATCAAAAACATATTGCACAGTCATTTTATTTAAAGATTTTTTTTTGTCACGTATTAGCATTTTAAAACATTATTACAGTAACAAATGTCTATAACTTGATTTCATATAGTAAATCTTTATCCCTATCCTTAAAATAAAAAAAAGAAAAATTCCCTTGATTTACCCTGTGCGTTTATTCTTTCCTTTACATAAATATTGTGAATACATGTATGTCAGGTCTCAAGTAGAGCCTTTTCATAAAATATTTTATTTATTTAATCTCAAGCTAAACCATGGTGATAGTGGACACTTGTATGTTCATATTATTTGAACGTGAAATTTGTTATATATTTTTGACATCAAAATTAAGCAACATATGTGCACAGTCATTTGTTTCAATATCCTTAGAATATGTGCTTTGTGGGGAGTGGACAGTGTCTCACGACCTGCAATGGCCTGGCGCCCCTTCCCTCCACTAGTAGAGAGAACCCGTATCCTCTTAAGGGAGATCCATCTAGGAGAGCTCTCTCTACACAAAGTGCTGACGCGTCTCACACCCCCTTTGATTGAGGGCTTGCCTACCTATAACGCATATTAAGACTGTGCACTGGCGGATTTTGTGGAGGAAATCGTCATGGTTTGCCGAGTCCTAGGCCGGAACAGTTGGCACCGAGGTGGAATTTCACTATTCATCACACAGTATGTAGAATGACTTGATTTTTCTCGCATTATATATATCCAATCATAACGTACTGACAAGATCAATGGCAGTTTCCATATATATGGGGCTAAAGAAATATTTCGGCCAAATTTTCCATCTAATTAAAAATCTGAATCACCATCGGAATTGAATCTTCCTGAAAATGGTTTACAAGTAGTGTAAACTGATAAAATAATGTTCAGTCCGTGGGTTAATTAATCAGAAAGATAAAAACTGGGAATAACAAAACATTAGTGGTCTTTTTCCGACAGCGTAAAAGAAGAATCATTCAGCCAGCCACCTAGTGCCATTAAAAAAGTGAAAATACGAAAATATTTTGAATGAAAATAAGTTAATATTAATACGTTAAATGACAACAGTTTAATTATGTGTTATATTTTTTTTACATTGTTACAATTTTTTTATATAATGACGGAATGTTTACGTTCTCGTTCGTGGCGTAGTAATACACAGTGTAAGACAGAAAAATCTCACACTGCTGTCTCACACCGGACAAGTCAATCTTACACTGGTGATTATGCGAGAAAGCTCTCTCTACACAAAGTACTGACGCGTCTCACACCCCCTTTGATTGAGGGCTTGCCTACCTATAACGCATATTAAGACTGTGCACTGGCGGATTTTGTGGAGGAAATCGTCATGGTTCAAATGAGAAGAAGGCGGACACAGTAATCACCGTGGAATACCTGGAGCAAAGCACATATAGCACAACCTGGTCATCCACTGTATCTGTCTCCATCTCCAGACGTTCTGACGTGTCTTGCCATTGGATCTAGATGTATGGTTGCGGGCGAGTGAGTGAGCTCCGCTTCGCGCAAGCCTTCTTCGTCTTAATGAAACTCATCGCGCAAGTCATTGATCATCTTCCAACCCTTCTATCATCCATCCCAAAACCCTGTTGCGACAGGCGAGGAAAGAAGGTGACAGGTGCGGGTTCACTGGAAGTCGCTAGTCGCGGACCTGCACACGAGCCATAGGGTCGCTCTTTACCGACCAAAGCAGCGTTGGAGTTCGGCAGCCACCTGTGCGATTGAGCAGTCCTCTTAAGCAATGCACTGCTAACTCCCATGGCAAGGGAAGCGGATTAGAAAAGATATCCCAAACTTTTCCTACCCAACCCTTCCCTAGCTAGTTTACCTTGGCTTTTGGGGACCATACACATGCGGTCGAAATAACAAAGAGAACAATAAAAAAGTATCATCTTACTGTATCATGGATCGTGGAACGTTCGAACGCTTCTCGACAGACACTACAGACATACCCCAGAGACCCACAGCACTGATCGCATGCAAACTCACGAGATATAACATTGACATCGCGACCCTAAGTGAAACCAGGATGAATGGAGAAGGTAACTCTGTGAAAGAGGCGCTGGCTACTCAGGATGAAAGGAGAAGGTGAACTCTGTGAAAGAGGCGCTGGCTACACCTTCTTTTGGAGAAGACGAGGAACCAAGAAGAGACGAGAAGATGGCGTAGGCTTTGCTATAAAGACGACACTTGCTGGCAAGCTAGTCGGCGTACCCAAAGGAGTAAACGACCGCCTGATGACGATGTGACTTCCTCACTCGAGATAAGTTCGCCCCTATTGTCAGCGCATATGTATGGCACGCAAAATTCACAAAAATGAGCTAAACATAGTTTCACAGTCGATAAACTAGGTTTATCGGTTGTAAACTATAGTTTACGGACTGTAAACTATAGTTAACAACGTTAATCTATATTTTACATCTGTAAACCATAGTTAACGCGATAATCTATGTTTCACAACCGTAAACTATACTTAACACCGAAAACAATCATTTGCGATTGCAAAACATAGATTATCTGATAAATATAGTTTCACGATTTGTAAACTTTAGTTTACAAACCGTTAACTATAGTGAACGATCTGATAAATATAGTTTCACGATTTGTGAAACTATAATTAATAACGCTTAACTATAGTTTATGATTGTAAACTATAGTTTACAAACGTGAATCTATGTTTATCGTAAAAATCTATTGTTAACGTTTTATTAGAGACATATGAACTTAGATAAGCATTTGTAAACTATAGTTAACAACACTTAAATATAATTTTACAGATGAAAACTATCCCTAAAGAATCGTTAACTATAGTTTACGGTTTGTAAACTATAGTTTACAGTCTATAAACCTAGTTTATCAATTTTGAAACTAGGTTTAGTTCATTTAGTGAATTTGGCGTGCCATACATATGTTCCAACCCTGACTAACGAAGAAGAGGCTAAGACAAGTTCCATGAAAACCTCCACAATGTCATCAACGCCGTCTCCAACACCGACAAGCTTGTAATTTTTTTGTGACTTTAATGCGAGACTTGAACGTGACACCACCACCAGGGAAGGCGTGATTGGGACGCACAGAGTGGGCAAGTGCAACAGTAACGACCTGTTGCTTTTCTAGATCTGCGCTGAACATGACCTTCTCATCACTAACACCGTTTTCTGCCTTCCCATCCGTAAAAAGACGTCATGGATGCACCCTCGCTCAAGGCACTGGCATCACATTGACTACGTCATTGTCAGGAAGAGAGACAGACAGAAAATTTGTTTGTTCACCAAGGCTATGTGATTGCAGGACAGATCACCCATCGTCCCTAAACTTCAACGTTCGGATCAAACTCAGGATACGTCCTCATGGGACTAAGGCTTCAAAACGTCTTCATGTTGGCAGCTCAAATTAATTGCCTTAATCCACCTCTCAGTACTTTGATAACACCATGGAAAAACGCCTGAAATCCACCATGCTGGATATCCACGACGTGGAAGCGCCTGACCATGCAGTCACCTCCGCACCCACTGTCCAGGTCACCCCCCCCCCCCCCCCCACGTAGATGAGACAGTGATCATCGTCGTCACCGACGGACAAATAACTAAACTAGTATATGTGCGTTGGTACTTATCTTTTTCATAATACAACTTTATGAGTTACATGTAATTGTTGAATAAAAGTTGTAATAATATGCAATTTTTGCTAGAATCACGGCTAGTAACTCAGTTAATGCTCTTTCAATATGTTCATAATATCTCTGAGTAATTCTGGTAGTAGAACTTTCTATCACGATTCGCAACTGTGTGACAAATACTTTGCAGGTTGCAAATATATTAAGCTCAAAATACATAATTTGAGCAAATAAAGGACAATAACTGTGTCTCCAGCATTGAAGCCACAACAAATTTGATGCTATCATACATTTTATCGCTAGTTAGGGGTAATCCTTACCAAATAACACTATAAAGTTTATTCACCTAAAAGGGTACCGACCACTCCCAGTGGCTCATGGACTACCGGTGGAGAGCTGCAAATTTTGTCCTATGCTCAGCATGCGCTTTTAAAAGGTCATTAAAAGGATCTTTTTCGTGCCAGCACCTACTGCAACACGGGACCTAGGTTTATACGGTCTTATCCGAAGGACCAGTCTTCACATCCAATTGTTTCCTTAATATAACATGCTCTTCCGGATAGCATCAATTTGGAATACATGAACTCCATATACAGATCAATAGTTTGTTGCTATATATAGAAAAGCATTGTGAGAGTATTGAATAAGCAGTACCTGTACCCTACCGGGTTCCCCTTTTCTTTTTAGGATACAAGCTCCTTTTGAACATGAATTATCTGCATACAAACTTGTTTGGAGCATCAATTTAGTGCATCATAAAACCGATCGTAATCCCAGTTATACAAAATGAAAAAAAAAGATAATTCTGTCATTTATAATATCAATTACGCGAAAGGGAAATCGAACTTGATTGTAGCTGATCAAGAAACACGTACATTACCAAAATCAGCTTAATACATGTATCTGCAAGCGTTTGGAAAAAAGCGGAAAACCCATTAGGACAGACGGAGGGGCAGCTAGACGGACGGACTGACAGACAGACAGATAGACGGACGGACAGACTTTTGAACCTTGAAAGACAGAGACTTGATATTTGGTAAGCATACTTCATTAATAAAGTTCTTTTAAAAAAATACCAAGGTCAATGACCTTGACTGTGACCTACATGCATATGCTAAAATAGCTTTTCTCGATCTTTCGCCATAACTTTTGAACCATAGGAGATACACCCTTCATTTTTTGTATCCATACTCCACTAATAAAGTTCTTTACAAAATTCCAAAGTCAATGTCCTCGTGACCTTGACTGCAAACTTTATGCTTAAAATAGTTTTTCGAACTTTCACCATAACTTTTGAACCATAGGAGATGGAGACTTCATATTTGGTATGCATACTTCACTAATAAACTTCTTTCAAACGAAATTCAGATCAATGACCTTGCGTCCTTGACTGTAACCTGTATGCTAAAAAGTATATTGGAACTTTGTTTCCGCCGGGCGCATAGTGTTTCACAAACACATCTTGTTTTAATGTATATTCCCCCATTCAATGCAATTAAATAAATTTCTTTTAATTTGATTTTCATCCTTCCACCATTTCCCCTTCTCTATGCTTCTACGGTCATGTTTTAATTTCATGCATATCTAATTTAAATCTTATTCATGCATATATGTATTGAAAATTTTAGTGTCTTGCACGTTTTAGATATCTTTAAAAATTATCACTCCTACATGCTCAGTTTATCTACGTACATTTTTAAATCAAAATTAACGTATGACAAAACGATACATCACTTAAAAAAGAAAGAAAAATTATTATCTGACCCTAAATATTTCTTATCTGTCTCATATATACGATGTACTAGTTAAATTGAGTACTTGTCGGTAGGTTCCGGAAATCTTTAAGCTTATCCGCAGTTATCTGTGTTTTTGTGATGAGTGATTTTTAAGACTAAGACTTATATGTACAGTGTAGTGTCAAAATCAGCGCTAGCCAGAGACAAGTGAAGAAGAGTGATTGCAGATGCGGCCCCATAAAAAAATGTTGAAAAAATGTAACTGCCGATGAGCATAATTTTTAGTTGAACTTCTTAAGCGGGGATTACAAATAAATTCGGCATATTTAAACACGAGTTCAGGCGCTTCCTTTGATTTTCTACAGTGTATAGATAAGTAACACAGGATGAAAAGCCAGGTTTCCCAAATTTGGAAACCCGATGGAAACATATGGGAATCGTGACATCAGTAGTTTCCATATAGTTTCCATTTTATGGAAACCACATAGTGGTTTCCATGTAGATTCCCGACATGGAAACAATCAACCTGTGGTTTCCCGTACGTTTCCCAAGATAGGAAACCATGGAAACATTCCCTGGTGGTTTCCATGTAGATTCCCGACATGGAAACAACCAACCTGTGGTTTCCCGTTAGTTTCCCAAGATAGG
>NW_026934474.1:0-6012 GCF_032062105.1 Saccostrea cuccullata | reverse complement strand
TATACATGTAAGTGGAAATTTTTAAAGGAGATGCAAATTAATCTAGTGAATTGTCCTTAAAATTCAGCTACATGTATTTAATTCATAGCAAGATGTAATTTTACCCATTTTGATATGTTCACCAAAAAGCTATTAGAAATAAATTGCAATTAATATTTAATGATATTCAATTTTCCCAATCTCAGTATCCTTGCCAAAAATGCCAAAATAAATTCCTCTCTAAAATTGTTTATACGGTATGGAGATACTTAGAAACACTGTATTCAAGCTCAAAAGTCCATTAAACAATAAATATAAAATACATGGTTACTGTCTTGAAATATAAGCGATACTTGGGCGAGGGTAAGAAAACGTGATAGAGGGAGGTAGTTGCAGGATAATAAATAAGAGCAGATCGAACAATCATGGACCTCCAAAACATCAGAGCAGGGATCAGGTGCCATGAAGGAGTGAGCATCCATTGTTGATTATTTTTTTTTTTGTAGTAATGCTTTAATGAACTTTGTCTAAATCACATGTCCAAGTCTATAATGAACTTTGAAAGGTCTATAAATGAGTGTAGGCCTTTATGTCTATAGAGATTTAGAACAATGTCAACTGTGCCTGACAAACACAGACAAGTAAGCTCAATAAGCTATAAAATAAAAATTCAATGCGCCATATACCAAAATAGATAACTATATTGGACATTTCAGTTCCAGAAATATCCAGTGACAAATAAATATGACAGTTAATGCAAAACTGTAGTCTGCAGAAAGTGGAAAGCAGAGAAAATGAATACATATATCTGTAGGGAATCTGAAAAGCATTGAAACATCACTGTGCTGGAGATTTCATAGTCATTTGTCTGATTGATGTTGCCCTATCTCTCATAGGGAAACAAAGCATCAAAACTTTGTTCAATCAGAGAATTATTACAACATTTAATGCGCACAGCACTTAGTGTTATATATTACAGATAAAATCAGTGCATCTGATTTAATCGACACATTTCCTAAATTACAAGAAATCATTCTGCTTTGTTTGGTCCAGATTTTTTTTTTTTTTTGGAAGCAGCAAAGTGACCTGAGTTTCAGTGGCTTACTTCCACATTTCTTTTACAAATAAAGTAAAAATATAAGTGTTTTTGTGTTACTTCCTAACAATTCTTCGATCAACTCTGTAAATTTACCAAAATAAGGATCTTCAAGAGCAACATGCTTAGGATCTTCCTATCTGGTGCTAAAGCATGGAAAGTTACAAAAGCCATTTCAAACAAGCTAGATACCTTGCAGACACGTTGCCTTCGCAAAATATTACGCATCCTATGGTCTAGTACAATCTCAAATGAAGAGCTGTACAAAAAGAGGAACAACACACCTCTTCTCAAATTATAAAGAAAAGAAAATGGCTGTGGATAGGACATAAATGTAAAATGCACCCAACCTCCATCAAAAGGGTTGGATTGAGATGGACACCAACTAGTACGATAAAGAGCAGGAGACAAAAAGAGACATGGAGAAGATCTGTGGAGAAAGAAATAAACAACTGGACATGGGGATAGATCCAGAGATGGACACAAGACAGGCCAACATGGAAGTCTCTGGTAATGGCCTTTAATGTGCTCACCACCACGAATAGGACTAAGTAAGTAGTAAGTAAACTCGAGGGGAAATAGGGTGTGTGGACTTCCCCGTTCTCCTCTAGATCTGCCCACAAAACCTATATATGTCACAAACATTTGAAAACTGCTTCTAAAGAGTAAATATAGATCATACATGTACATTGGCTTTTGTAATCTATCCTATCCTAGTCTATCTCCATCCTATCTTTGTCTATCTCCATCCTATCCTTAGTCTATCTCCATCCTATCCTAGTCTATCTCTATCCTATCCTAGTCTATCTCCATCCTATCCTAATCAATCTCCAACCTATCCTTGTCTATCTCCATCCTATCCTAGTCTATCTACATCCTATCCTAGTCTATCTCCATCCTATCCTAGTCTATCTACATCCTATCCTAGTCTATCTCCATCCTATCCTAGTCTATCTACATCCTATCCTAGTCTATCTCCATCCTATTTTAGTTTATCTCCATCCTATCCTAATCTTTCTCCATCCTATCCTAGTATTTTTTATCCTATCCTAGTCTATCTACACCCTATCTTTGTCTATCTACATCCTATCCTAGTCTATCACCATCTTATCCTTGACTATCTACATCCTATCCTAGTCTATCTCCATCCTATCCTAGTCAATCACCATCCTATCCTTGACAATCTCCATCCTATCCTGGTATATTTCCATCCTATCTTAGTCTATTTCCATCCTATCCTAGTCTATATCCATCCTATCCTAGTCTATCTCCATCCTATCCTAGGCTATATCTATTCTATCATAGTTTATCTCCAACCTATCCTAGTCTAACTCCATCCTATCCTAGTCTATTTCCATCCTATTCTAGGCTATATCTATCCTATCCTAGTCTATCTCCATCCTATCCTAGGCTATATCTATCCTATCCTAGTCTATCTCCAACCTATCTTTGTCTATCTCAAACCTATTCTAGTACATCTCCATCCTTTCCTAGTCTTTCTACATCTTATCCTAGTCTATCTTGACACTATCCTATCTATCTCAAACCTATCCTAGCTATCTCCATCCTTCTTTTTCTAAATCTTATCTCTATCCTGATGGATCCTTTTAGAATGATTTTTTGTTTACCAGTTTCTAGCTTGATCAAATTTTTAACATCCCATGCATTATGTTATTGATACTTATGTTGATGATATTAAGTCCACAGGGTTAGACAAATATTTGCAATACATTTCATAATTAAATTAATATGTTGTTATGATTCTGAACTTAAACATCACAAAATTTGATGTACTGTACTTTACTTCAGGAATTTAATCAATCTGTTTTTCACTTTGAATAATAATTCTTTAATCTCTTTAACATTAGCACTTGAAATTATGAAAAGCCAAAGAACTATCATGAAGCTTAAAGGAATTAATCACTTAGAGTGCCTGACGCACACTGTATTGTATCTGATGGTGATGTAAGGCCTATCTGTTGATTCTTTAATTAATTTTTCTAGCTTCATAATAACAATTAAATCTCTGCTTAATTATAGTCCAGCGCTGTTAATTTGGAGATTCCCTACATCTCCTTACTGAGCTATAAATACCTCGTATAATCCCTCATAGCATCATAACATGATTACCTATAATTCTGAACGTAGGGCATAATATACTACCTGTACCCTGAGCTCTTGGCTGTTCCATAGGATGTTGTATTAATTAACCTCTTGCTTACACCCATAAATAACCTACCAATAAGTGTACAGAAGCAATAAACAGCCAGACAGAACGTTCTGTTGTTTTCACCTGATGGTGTGTTCAAAACAATGACATTATGTAGATATATATGCATGATGGATAATATAGATATAACGAAGTGATTCGACAGGTCTGATATTCTTCATTGAAACATGGTGGTGAGTACATCTAATATAACATCCATTTTAAAAATGGCCATCTCAAAAATTTCAGATTACTTATTTTGGAAAAAAAATCACACTTGAAGAATTTAATTTCCTTTGTGTGTGTGTGTGAATTTACTTAATCCAAAAATTTTAACAATTTATAATTTATAAAACCCTTTTCTTTAAGAGAAATGTATTTTTGTTGCTTTTATAAATTAATAGAATACCTGAGCTGGGATCATGATTTTTTTCTAAAATGCACTAAGTATCGAGAGCTAGAACAAAAATACATTTCGTAGACATTAATTCTAATGCATTTTATCTGCAATACTGTTACTCTGAAAAATGTGCAAAACAAATATACAATGAATGCATGCACAAGAAAAATTTTCAGACTCAGAAGGAGTATGTATGTTTTCCAAATCTGTGCAGCAGCATTTCATTTTTTAGTGCCAGATTTTCGGCACAGTGTGTGATTCTTCTTGATCCTAAGCTAATTACAAGAAGTGTTTAATTAGTACGTACTAGTCGTTGCCTGACACCCTTGCCTTGAACTTACGAGCATTCAATTACAGATCACAGCAAAGCAACATGCAAATATACAAGTGATTTAAATTGTCTTTTATCGATGTAGTCCCTATGTAGAGAAAAATATGACTCATTAAATTATTTATCCAGAAGAAGTAATTCTTGTTAAATTTATGTTTTCCATAACTCTACTTTCAGGAATTTGTCTAAGATACACGTATCTTATGATAACTGTTCATGCACTGTTCTTATATAATAAATTTTTTTTTTCTTTTTTTAAATAAATGATTGTCTGTTTTTTTCCCAAATTAACCTTAATTTAAAGATTCCCATTGTAATTTTCTTCAGGTTATAGAGCACCTCTAAAGATATCTCAAGGACTAAAGTTAATGATGTAATTATTCAATTTAAATATTGTATGATGTGTTTTTGACTATTATCTATTTATTTTTATCTAATATTAAAAATTCCCTCATTTTTTGTATATTTTACTTACAGTATACCAATTTAATCACACATTTTATATCCATTTATAGCTTTTAGAGCTAGAAATTTTAAAACTGCAGGGTAAATTGTTGTCAGATTTATTTTTAAGAATTACATTTATCATGTACTAAATTACTTTGTTAAATATTATACGATGAACCTTGCTTTTCTGGACAATTTACGGGTTCCATACAAATTAAATTGCCAGAACTAAGACAATTATTCTGGATTAAGAAACTTTTTTTTCAACAATTGAATTTAATGATAGGGACTGAAAGTTATAATATCGTAATAGGCAAGATTTCAGAATAAAATATACCGTCTCTATTATAGACAAGTTTCACTTTTATAGTACTGGTACACATTAGGGTAATTATTCAGTTAACTTTAATGATGTATAAAATATTCCATCCATTTACAACTGTGCTTTTTGTGTTAAATATCCCCTGTACTAATGGAGAAAATTAAAAATTGAAAATTTTTAAATGAATATGCAGTTCAACTTAAATATTATCTCAATGGAAGTTTATGGAACAGAACTGGATATAGGAAAATATGGGAGGAAAAATCATACTAAAAAAAATGATAATGTTTCAGTATCTTTATAATTTAAATTCTGTTGAAATATTCATTTTGCTAAGAGTCTGTGTCCCTAGATGCATCATCCATAGAAGTTTAGTCCAGGTAGGGCCTAATATTAGTTACTTGGGAATGGACCTGCATAGTCCAAAACATTAACCTGGTCACTCATCTGGAAAAATGTAGGTCAGATCCAGCATCCAAAGCAAGTCTGGTAGTGTCCATCCCTAGATGCATCATCCATGCAAGTTTGGTCTGGGTAGGGCATATAGTTACTTGGGAATGGACCTGCTCCTAAAACTTTTACCTGGTCACTCATCTAAAAAATGTAGGTCAGATCCAGCATCTGAAGCAAGTCTGGTAGTGTCCATCCCTAGATGCATCATCCATGCAAGTTTGGTCCAGGTAGGGCTTATAGTTACTTGGGAATGGACCTGCTCCTAAATCTTTAACCGGGACGCCGACGACGGGGGTATAGCATAAGCTCATCTCGACTTGATCGAGGTGAGCTAAAAAATATATGAATAAAACTTAAGGTACTTTTTTTTCATTTATTGCATAACCATCTCTTTACTCTATCTATATGTCTGTTGATTTTTCATTCCCTACATCATTTAAAACATTTTGTAAACTGAATGCCATATTGGACATAAAAAATTCTAATGTTTATAACTTAATATATGAAAAAACTTAGCAAATGATTTATGTTTATTTATTTTTATCCATTTATATATAGTCAATATATTAATGTGCATTTATAAAATTACAAAAAATATCGAATATTTCCCCGCAAGCTTATTATAGTCGGCAGATATCGCCATCATATCCTTTAATTTCTACCACAGGAGTCGGCAATTTTATCAATAAATAGTAAATAAATGGTTAACAGGCATAAATACTACCAATGAGCTTCGCGAGCGTAGCGAGCGAAGCGACAGGATGGCAACGAGTTT
>NW_026934473.1:0-59669 GCF_032062105.1 Saccostrea cuccullata | reverse complement strand
AACTTCAAAAACCAAGGTCAATGACCAGGACCTTGACTGTGACCTTTATAAAAAAATAGCTTTTTCAATTTTTGCCATAACCTTTGAACCATAGGAGATAGGGACTTCATATTTGGTATGCATACTGCACAAATAAGGTTCCTTCAAATACATCAAGTCAATGACCTTGTTGACTGTGACCTATACTAAAATAGCTTTTTCCATTTTTGCCATAACTTTTGAACCAAAAGAGATAGGGACTTCTATTTAGTATGATACCCATAATAAAGTTCTTTCAAAAACACAAGGTCAATGACCTTTGTGACCTAACTGTGACCTTTATCTAAAAATAGTTTTTTAACTTTTTGCCATAACTTTTAACCATAGGAAGGATTCATATTTAGTATGCATACCCCACTAATTAAGTTTTTACAAACACCAAGGTCAATGACCTTGTGACCTTGCCTGTGACATATATACTAAAAATAGCTTTTTCGAACTTTGTTGTCGCCGGGAGCATAGTGTTTCACAAACACATCTTGTTACCCCTTGCACGTTGATGTTTTACATAATTTTCAAAATATTTAACTCTCCTAAAGATAAGCATTAGCTTCTGAGTAATTAAGGAAGACTTCAAGGAAGACAGGGCTTTTTGCACAAAAGTCATTTTTCCATCTAATTTGACCCCCCGCAAAATCTAAATTCCAAAACCTTACTGCACATCTACATGACCCACCAACCCTCTCCCAAAGATATTGCTCTGAGTAAAATGTAAAAAGGAGTTTAGGGGAACAGGGCTCTTTGTATAAAAACATGTATTTTTAACCCCCCCCTTACCCCGGGGAAAATCTAATTCGAAACCTACACTGTAATGACACCACCTCACCCTTCCAAAAGGATTAGCTGCTGAGTAAAATGAAGAGGAGTTCAGGGAAAGGTCTTTTGATTAAAAAAAATATTTTTCCCCATTTACCCCCCGGGGAAAATCAAAATTCCGAAACCTTACTGCACATCTACAAAGACCCCACCAACCATCTCCTAAGCAAAAGGCTGCTGAGTAAAATGTAAGAGAAGTTCAGGGAAAACAGGGCTTTTTGTATAAAAAACGTTATTTTTACCTCCATTTGACCCCCAGGGCAAAATCAAAATTCCAAACCTTACTGCACATCTACATGACCCACCAACCATCTCCAAAAGATGATTAGGCTGCTGAGTAAAGTAGAAGGAGTTCAGGGAAAAGGGATTTTTGCAAAAACTGTTATTTTTCTACCCCATTCTCCCCCGGCAAAATAAATTCAAACCTTACTGCACATCTACATGACACCACCATACATCACTCAAAGGTGATTGGCTGCTGTGTAAAATGTAGGAGAAGTTCAGGCAAGATGTGACTTTTTTCATATAAAAAAATGTTATTTTTCATCCACCTGCAAAATCTAAATTCCGAAACCTTACTGCACATCTACATGACACCACCAATCATCTCCTAAAAGGTGATTAGGCTGCTGAGTAAAATGTGCAAGGAGTTCAGGGAAGACGGGACTTTTGCATAAAATGTTATTTTGACCCCCATTTGACCCCCCAGGGCAAAATCAAAATTCCAAAACCTTACTGCACATCTCTACATGACACTACCAATCATCCCCCAAAGGTGTATTAGGCTGCGTAAAAATGAGAAGGGTTTTTAGGGGAGAATGGGACTTTTGCATAAAAAGCTGTCAATTTGATCTCATCTCGACTTTCTCCCCCGGGAAAATCAAAAATTACAAAACCTTACTGCACATCTTAGTGACACCACCAATCATCTCCCAAAAGGTGATTAGGCTGCTGAGTAAAATGAGAAGGAGTTCAGGGAAGACGGGACTTTTCGGCATACGTCATTTTTCGACCCCCATCTCGACCCCCCGGCAAAACCAAAATTCCGAAACCTCACTGCACACATCTACACTACACCACGAATTATCCCCCAAAAGGCTATTAGGCTGCTGAGTAAAATGTAAACAACAGTTTTAGGGGAAGACGGGACTTTTTGCATAAAAAACGTCATTTTCTCATCCCACCACTGCAAAATCAAAATTCCGAAACCTTACTGCACATCTACATGACACCACCAATCATCCCCAAAAGGTGATTAGGCTGCTGAGTAAAATGTAGAAGGAGTTCAGGGAAGACCGTACTTTTTTCATAAATGTTTATTTTTCTACCTCCATCTGCAAAATCAAAATTCCGAAAACTTACTGCACATCTACATGACACCACCAACTACTGCAGTGGCCATTAGGCTGTTGAGTAAAATGTAGAAGGAGTTCGGGAAGACGGGACTTTTTGCATAAAAAACGTCATTTTTCTACTCCACTCACTGCAAAACCTAAATTCTGAAACCTTACTGCATGTCACCAGCACAACCAATCATCCCCTAAAAGGTGATTAAGCTGACGATGTAAAATAAAGAACAGTTCAAGGAAGAAAAGTGTGACAGACTGGTACTGCAGAAATATATACCCTAATTTTCTCTTAGAAAGTGCGGGTATAATAATTAAAATCCTTCACTACTCTCATGATACTGCCATTATATGTAAAAATATTCTTTGGCTGTACCCTTTGAAAAAATAAGTATCTTTGTTTTCTTGATATTCACACATAATTTCCATTCTTCACAATATTTGTAAAACCAGCCCACCCCTCATAGACCAAATGGATTCTCTGCGTTTACGGTTTTGGGTCAAGAAATGCACATGAAAGTTTAATTCAATATGATATCTTGGAAGTATGTGTAGACCTACGGCTAGCGAATATCCTACCAACACTTTACAAAACTAAAACTATGTACAGTGTATATTTATCAATCAATTGTTTGTAACAGTGATCTCGAAATTGTACATATATAAGTACCAATGTCTTACTGCGGTCTTCGAATGTATAAAAAATATTTACAAGAAACCAGGTAAAAGTAAAGAAGTCTTTTTCACATTAAATTATTTCCTTAGTGTTTTAGTGGTACTCACTTGTAATGAAATCTCAATAGCCGATTGGTTGCAGTAGAAACGTATCGGCAATGCCTGGATTAGCATATGAATTTCAGTGTATAAACAAATCGGTAACGCGGGGAGCCGCTAAAAAGTATATTGGGGAAGTCGTTTGTAGCGTATGGCGGATTTCATTCGCTTCGGAGTCAGAAGAGATGTGTGTCATGTTTTTTTTGATTTTATTCGATACATTTTAATATATGTTGATTGAGTGGTCAAAACATGCATTATTTGCACAATCTACGGACTCACAGTTTAAAATAAGCAAAAGCAAACGTTTATTTATATGAATAATTAAAACTTGACTAGACTTTATAAAAATTAATAATAAAGACATTTTCCTTGTAATGAGGTGGCGTAGGCAAGTTGTTTCTGGGAAAACACAACGCATGGGGTCTTGTAGAATAAATTGAAATGTATACTTTAGGGCGTTTTGCTACTGCGAAATACGTAGGATAACAGGAAATTGGGCCTAATCATCGCAAAACAATTAAGAATATTCAAAATAGAAGGTTTGTCAAAGATCATTTCCAGATCAACCTGTACACAATGTCAAAAAAAGAGATATGGAGTCTGTGGTTCAGGTTGCCTCTGCATGCCACAATCTCAAAGTGTCCACATTTGCTTGAACTGCTATTCAAACAAGTTCTCTTATAGCTACACTCCATCTTAAACAATTATCTTGGAGTTTGACAGTGAAGTGTGCTTGTTATTCCTGTGAAGACTGACCACAATTGTAAGGGTTTGGCAGATTCACTTAAATGTGCCTTGCAGTGTCTGGTACATCAGTGTAACATAACCAAAGACATTATCATTTATTCCCTTATGACCGACACATTAACATAGATAAGTACTACCATTTTCAGAAACTGTTTTATCTTTCATACTGGTTCAACAGGTTTCAAACACACTCTCTCCTCCACCTAAAATATTCACCTACTGGGACTTCCTTGACCTTAAGCTTCTGTTTTTGTAACAGATAATATGTTTCATTTCATATGGACCCAACCATTGGATTCTTGCCATTTGGGTAGTCCTACACAAGATGTGACGAGCCACGGTAGGATATCTGACATCAAAGGCCTATTCTGCATTATAGTCACCTACAAAAGTGAACAAATAATTGCCAATGAGAAAAAGTATTTTAATAATTTCTGATGTGAAAACATCAGGCAATATTTACAGTAACAGCATTACAAGTATTTTTGTTTTAATAACAATTATAACCCATCCCCAAAAGCTCAAAGGCTTCTTGAAAGTGTTACAGACAGACAGAAAGACACACAGACAGATGCAAAGACCTAAATTTAGTATCCCCACTTTCAGTGAAAGGGGAGTCAATTATATCAGGGTTTTTTTTGTTGATGTTAAACTTGGTTTATCAAGATACTTGTAAAAAAAAAAGAGCATAACTTTCCCAGTGATTATTCAGTTCTTTCTTTTCCTACATAAATAGTTTTTGATGTCATATTGAGCTTTATAATATATACACCTACACATTTATCTATTTTAACATCAATATGCACTAAGCATCACAGTTCCAAAAAGCCAGATAATGTATAGGACCAGCATGCAAAACTCATAGCAAACCATTTTCCCCCAAATGAATGAAGAGTCCTCCCCAAACTTATGAGTTAGGACTTTGTGCTCTGTCATGTAGCATGATAAAAAGCTGAAGAAGAAAAAAATCTTTTTTTTTATTTCATTATTAGAATACAATTTTAGAGAAGTATAATTGAACTGCCTAAACTCCAGTACAAGTCAAATTGAACCATCTTGGATGTCCTGATTAAATGTTTTTATTTTAGGCACAGAGCAACAGAAAGAGGTTTTTTTTAAAACTAGACCATGTTCGTAATGCATGTATCATTTCTCAGGTACTTTTAATATACAAGTATACATACAAATTAAATATTCAGTACTTATAATGATGTTCATCAGCTCAGACAATTACAGGTTCGAGAATCTGTGTCAAAACTCATGGAACAAATGCTCACTGGATCCATATCAAAATATCACTTTAACATAGAACATTCTATTTACTCAGGGAGTTGTTGACTTTTAAAGCATCATACCAATGACTTTTCATACCAATTTTGCATAGATCAGTTTTTCCAAGGAGGGGTCCTGTCGTCCAAGGTAGTACAATTCACTGTTATCTAAATGGACTTTCAGTAAGGCGGGATATTCTTGATGTTATATAATTAGCCTCTAAAATTTACACAGCTTTCATTCATTGTTGAAATATATGTGGCCAGGATAGAAATTCAGGACATATAAGAAAGAAAGATTACCGGTAAGTTGTCTAAATGATTGTCAACAACGATTAAAAGTACCTGATGCTATTAATTTTTTAACCAATGAAAATCTATTTGCCATTTGAAAGACACTAGTGCCGAGAATACTACGTCTTACTAAAAGTCCAAGGATGGCAGAGAATAATTGTACTGCTAGGTTAAGTATGTACATTTAATAACTCTGCAATGTCCATGGGAACACACACACTCACCACTAGATCTGCCACGAAAATTTCAATCTGAGTTGATGTCAGTAAAGTCACCCATGCATGTAAAGTACACAAATAGAAACAAATCCGTAGAAAAACATGTCGTGTGAGGAGACGATACTTTTTGCTTTCTTTTTGATACCAGAGTGTTTTTCATGCACGAGTAGACACACTGACAAAAACTCCGAACTCGACTTTCAGTTTTAAATTTTTAAAGAATATTTTTTGAATTTTCATTACATAAAATACCTTGATCAAGGTATTTTAAATATCTTGATAAAGCTATACCTTTATCGGGGTATTGTGCTGGACCTGTTATGTACGGAAAACCTCGATCATTCAGTGTCCCTAGCTTAAGAAGGGGATCTCTGCCTTCCAAGGACATGATCGCCTATAAGCACGGTGTTTATATTGTTTAAACAAACAAACATTACATAGTGGAAACACTGAACATATTAATCACTGCGTACATTAATTTTATCTATTTGTATATGGTATATGGCTAAAAACATGATAAACAACGTTGCACCTTACTTATAAAGACCCGAATACATTTCCTGAGATCAGAAACCAGACGTTAAAAAGATGTGGCAAACAAACCACTTATTTGTATCTATGAATAGCGAAAAATGTATTACATAGACACAAAAAGTAGTAAAACGTGCCACTTCTCTAAATTTTTGATCAAATAAATCGCATCCAAACGACCAATGTAGAAACTGAAAGTATTTTCTTCTTTCACTTCCGTCATAACGTCACACATGCGCATGAACGGTTTATAGAATATTCCGAAGATTGAACCCGATTACTATTATGCTTGTGAATCGTGAAAACGAATTTTTGGCCGTCTATGCATTAAATATTCAACTTATGATTTAAACCATACTTATTACTGTTCTATTATCGATAGTTTTAAATATTTAAAGCGATTTTTACACCCAAATCCTAAAAGTATAGATGTTAAAAAGATTTTTCAAATTATCATTTTTCAGCAAATTTGGTATAAAAATGTTAAATTTCCTTGTTTGATGCCCGCTGCCCCACTTAATTTTTATGCCATATAAGGGAGAGAACATTGGAAAATAACGTGTTAATTTTAAAAAGAAATCTGTAGTTAGAATATCAAGCAGCAATTTATTTTTACCAGAAATGAACTTTATAATTTTGAGCTAAATATGTTGAATTCGCCCTAAAAAGTACAATTAAATGGATCAGCAGGTGTAAAAATTAATTAAACCGTTAAATAAGCATATCCTCTCTACAATTCATATGTTAAATATTTTTATTTGCCTTTAATTTTAAAAAGCTAGCATATATTACTCAATTCCTTCATTTTTGTAATTTCTCGAGACAATGTCTATTTTTAGTAACAGTCCTAACAAAAGGAGGCCCGGTTGACCTCAAAATTTACGCAGATATGAAAAGGACAAATACTTAATTCAAATTCTGAAAAGTTTAAACAAAATCTGTAGCTTCGTTATTCTTGTAGCATGGTATGGATCTTTACCTTAATGAACAGAAATATAACTTGACCATAACTAAGTTAATACTATCTTGAATTTTAATTAGATCGATTGCGGAAAAATCTTTCTGTGAGATTTAGTATTTCGGCTGTTCAGCAAGAGGAGGGACGGTACTGTCTGACAGATATCATTAACTGCTTAGATTCTAATTTACAAGGTATTGTTTTACTTATAATTACTTCCAAAACAAAATGTGCTCTGTCAATATTACAAGATAAATCCATTCTAAAATTAGAAATTTATGAGGTTCATGGAATTGAATTTACTTTTAATAAATCTCTGTTTTCTATTTCTTTAAATATTCATCTCAATAAAGTATTTGCAATCTAGCATAAAGGAATGACATGCAATCTGTCTACTCATTGTGAATTTCAAGTTTTAAAGCTTTGATCTTACAACACTTCCGGGAGGTGACAGGCACTCATGATACATTGATATTTCGAAGATTTCTAAATGAAACATGTCCTGAAATATTTTAAGGAAATTGGAGCATTTCATTTATTTATTGTAGAAACCGTAAAGGAATTGGGAAGACAGTTGATTACGGAAAGCAGCAGCATCCGATTTGGTTATTTTCATGATAAAACAGGAGAAAATTTCAAATTTAAATACGATGTTCCTTTTATTTCCAAAAAACACGACATTGCAATTCTGGAATTAATAGAGGACCCAAGCAAGGTTTTTCCAGATTCAGTTGAGCTGGTCAGCCTAAATGCTCCGAAAACATTGATTCATATTTTAGGTCATCCTGGAGGCCGGGAACTACAAACAGATCCTGGTTGTAAAATCATATATGACGAACATGAACTCGAGAAAACAATAAAAGAATCGGTTAAATTTTTTTCTACCCTCTTTGTCAATATACCAATTGATGAAAGTGATTTCTCGAAATGTAAAATTTCAGCAGAACAGATTCTCTTTCATTGTTCAAAGAGCACAGCCCATGGCGCCTCGGGATCGCCGTTGATTCAAAATGAAAATGATCAACCCGAGGTGATAGGCATGCTCTTGGAAGGATATCCAAAAATTTTC
This sequence comes from Saccostrea cuccullata, assembly GCF_032062105.1. Lineage (NCBI taxonomy): Eukaryota > Metazoa > Mollusca > Bivalvia > Ostreida > Ostreidae > Saccostrea > Saccostrea cuccullata. The sequence goes on along the minus strand of NW_026934473.1, from coordinate 51,603 downwards.
TACAACGAATTGTGCAACAATATCGAAGCAAACAAACGTCCAGATCTGTTGATAGAGTCGGGTATATCAATGGAGAAGGTGAAGTCTTTATTGTTTGAACACCGATTAAGTGAACTTTCTAAAAGCATTTTTACACGATAAATTTCAGGCTTTTTTGTAATTTTGTATATATATATATATATATATATATATATATATATATATATATATATATATATATATATTCATTCTTTAATTTGTATATTTTTGAATAAAATGAAATTGACATGCTTTTTGGTTGCTAGGCGATAGCCGAAATTTTGAAAACAATATACGAAAGAATAAAAAAGGGTGAGCAAATACAAGTGGTTTAAGGTTGCCTACCGCAAACTCCAATGATGCATTATATTATAATATTATTTCATTGATAATGAATGGAAATTATTATTCCTTAAGTATAAAGAAATCGTAAGTTTTCTTTTGTGCTGAGATTTTGTGACTCTGTATCTTTTTCTGTGTAATTCTTTGCCAAATTATGCACATATTTTTGTGAATGGAACAATTAACACTGAATAATCCTGAATAAACTCTTAAAATTTGTGAGGAATCAAGAAAATGTGTCACAAGAGAGTATGCATGTATGAACAAGCAGTACAGGCAGTATTTGAGTTACAGAGACCCTGCATCGGATAAGGACAATCTGTGAAGCTACGGTTTAACTGTAAAAATCTGAACAAATACTTTAAAAGGTTGGATTGTCAAAGAAAGACACAGGCGCTTCAGGCGATTTTAAAATGAAGTAAATTGATTTCTGTTACATCGAATGGAATGAAACTTCACACATCAACAAATTTAAACAAATATTTTTACATCAGGAAGACCCCTATATGAAAAATCAAATTTTAAGAATGATGATAAGGATAACAAAAAAGCGAAAAGAAATGATTGTAACCATATTATCAATGAACTGAATTGACATCATTTTCAATGCATTTTTCATTGTGAACGTGAGCCACATGCAGATGACAATTTCTTTCTCATCTCAAAGAAACAGTTAATCATTTACTTATTTTGGTCTCTAACATTAGGTAATGTTGACCATGTAGCTATGAATAAATTTGGCCTAGTTTGGTAATATTAGCGTATTGGACATGTAAAATGTCTCATTGATATTAGATCATCATATGACTTGTACATCCCCCTTAAAGTCCAAGTTGGTGGCGTTTACTGCCTATGCTAGGCAAGTTCAGTAATATGAAATACATTTAAAATAAAAAAATAAAAAATAGAAATATTATTACTCCCCACTGTGTTAGGATCGAAATTTGAACCTTAAGAGGTCTTCCGGAAAAGTTAAACGGAAAGACCCGAAACTATTCAGCGAAGAAATTGACGTCACATACAAAGCTATGTTTACTTACAGTAGTGTATCAGAAAATTTTATTTTAAAGTCGGATTATTACAACAATTAACATTAACATAACGTGTAAAATTGTATTTTTTTCTCAAGTAAGTTATTGCTGTTTGCCTAAGACAACTCACCACGCTATGTAACCCACAGGATGTTAAAAATTTTCACATCAAGACATTATTGATATAAAGTTTTTCGAACAACGTAACAGATTTCACATGATTGATAAAAAGTCATTTGAACAATATGCAAGATTTAAATTGTAATTTTCTCCATTTGCACATGCTCTATAAGCTCGCTGTGCTCTCTATTATAAATATCAAAAGAAGTTAATATGATAAATTGTTTGAAAGTCACTAATGCACAATTAATAGGTAAAAAAATGATTTTTTTTGTTAACTTGTAAAATTAATATATTGCATGAGAAATGCCCAAAAGAAGCTGGAATGCAACATCAAGGTTGGTACTGCTACTAGAATCCTTAACCCACAATCCAGTTAGATGACAGCTAGCTAGGATGCTTCAACCAATCATCAAACATTGATGTTCATGCAAGCCCCATTACCTCAGACCATTGCAACCAAATCTTTAATCGGCAAGTATCAATCAGGAAATTTTTTGACTTCAATTATGGGACTTCTGTAGTATAGATACATGTGGGTATTGTATATTTCCATGAAAATGTAACAATGGGCACCCTATATTATTATGTTCCCTCACAAAAGTATCAAAATATTTAAAGATTACCCAGATCAAAGACAGTTGATTTATGAAGGAGGATATATTTTTTAAGGGATTTACATTAAGTATCTTGGTCAACTTCCTTTCCCAATAAATCTTCACATGTTACCAGTTTGTATAATTTCTAAATCCATGCAGGTACGGATGCATCGCCATTTCTCATACCCTGAATCAACGGGATATCAACGATTTCATTGATCTAACAGCTGTGTATAGTAAATGTTTTATCATTTGACAACTTAGTAGACATTATTTCTCGTGTTAATAAAGGGGTCTTTTAGCAAAAGTTAAATATTGAAAAGTGTGCAGATTTAAATCTGAATTTTCTCCATTTGCACATGTTTATAGTCTCATTATAAATATCAAAAGAAGTTAAATAAAAATTGTTGAAAGTCACTAATGCAATATTAATAGCTAAGAAAAATAATTTATTTGTTAACTTGCCAAGTCTATACATTGCATGAGAAATGCCCGAAAAGAAGGTGGAATGCAACATCAAGGTTGGTACTGCTCACTGGAATAGAGAATATCCCTCAACCCGCAGTCAGATGACAGCTAGTGAGGATGCTTCAACCAATCATCAAACATTGATGTTCAATGCAGCCCCATTACCTCAGAACTTCATTGCTCAAATCTTTAATGGGGAAGTATCAATCAGGAAATTTTTTGACTTCAATTATAGGGACTTCTGTAGCAGACAGACATGTGGGTATTGTATATTTCCATGAAAATGTAACAAATCCACTGTATTATCATGTCCCTTACAAAAAGTATCAAAATATTTAAATATTACCGAGATCAAGAACAGCCTCATTTATGAAGGTAGGGATATATTTTTTAAGGGTATTACATTAAGTATCCATGATTTTGCCTTTTTTGTAATAAAAAACCTTCACATGTTACCAGTTTGTATAATTTCTAAATCCATGCAGGTAATGGTATATTGCTCTATTTCTCATACCCTGAATTCAGGATATTAAATGATTTCATTGATGAGAGCTGTGTATAGTAAATGTTTTATCATTTGACAACTTAGTAGACATTATTTTCTTGTGTTAGGAAGGGGAAGTTTTTAGCAAAAAGTTAAATATTGAAAAGTGCAGATTTAAATTTGAATTTTCATTTGCACATGTCTATAAGCTCGCTGTGCTCTCTATTATAAATATCAAAAGAAGTTAATATGATAAATTGTTGAAAGTCACTAATGCAATATTAATAGGTAAAAAAATCATTTTGTTAACTTGTAAATTTATATATTGCATGAACAATGCTGAAAGCCCAACCAACATCAAGGTTGGTACTGCTACTAGAGAGAGATATATCCCCCTCTCAAAATCTCATCCAGTCAGATGATACTAGCTAGGATGTTCTAAACCAAATTGTCATTTAAATATTGATGTTCATGCAAGCCCCATTACCTCAGACCATTGCAACCAAATCTTTAATGGGAAGTATCAATCAGGAAATTTTTTGACTTCAATTATAGGGACTTCTGTAGCAGACAGAGGTGTGGGTATTGTATATTTCCATGAAAATGTAACAATGGGTACTGCATATCATCATGTCCCTCACAAAAGTATCAAAATATTAAGATTACCCAGATGTAACAGCCTCATTTATGAAGGTAGGATATATTTTTAAGGGTATTACATTAAAGTATTGGTCAACTTCCTTTCCCAATAAATCTTCACATGTTACCAGTTTGTATAATTTCTAAATCCATGAGGGACGGATGATTGCTCATTTCTCATACCCGCAATCAAATGGCATATTAAATGATTTCATTGATCTAGAAGCTGCGTACTAAAAGTAAATGTTTTATCATTTCGGACAACTTAGTAGACATTATTTCGTGTCTTAGCCTAAAGGGGCTCTTTTAGCAAAAGTTAAATATATCAAATGCTTGTAAATTAATTAATACTTAAACATACTGGTGATTTTGAATTCCTTTGTATTTTATAAAATGGGTTTTACTACATATAAAACGTCGCCGAAGGCTACAATAAGATGTTAAATATGGGGAGACATTTATACAATTTTTCATTAGTTAACAAAATAACTACGAATTTACACACTTCAGATCACTATATAGATGATGACTTTTTATTTTTACTGGAAAGGGAAACAGAATGCATAATAGCTCATCAAAAACTGAAAAATTGTCGGGCCACGAGCCATATTGGCGTCCCCTTAGCTGAAGATAAAACTGCAACAAGAAATCCATATTTAGGATTTAACAAATATACACTGCTAATTTGTCTTGCAAGTTTCACAGCTAAAAGCTAGTTTCCCACAAATTTTTATTAAAATAGAAAATTTGGTGTTATGACTATGTCATAACACCAAATTTTCTATTTTAATAAAAATTTGTGGAAGACAAAAAAGGTTATCTTGATGTTAGGTAAAAGAGATGTTGCAGAAAAAGGTCACCCTTTTGAGAGTTACACTTCGCAGTCTCTTGGATTCTTCAGTTTCTGCTAGCAACAACTATCTAGGCATGGTAATAAGAGGGTTGCTATGCAACGAGTGGGTACATCCAAACCTTAGGCCTTATCACTATTTGAATTTCACACATGAAAGTTATGGAATATGTGGTTAAAGTTCTCACAAAATTTCAATGGGATACATGTACATGTATCACATTTTCAATACACATCGATAACATTGCAGTTGTGCGTTATTGTCATAATTATGTATCAAAGAAGGACTATGATTTATGTGTCAAAATTATGATGCATAAATGTCAATTCTGAAAGGTTAGCAGATACCAGGTGTTTTCCAATAGCAGGCGCAATTTCCCATAATGTAGAGGCATTTCAGGGACCAGACCCAAATAAACAGAAGAGATACCACAAAGCTTACTAAGGAATTTATGAGCATTATGGGTCTTAAAGTAGAAAGATTACTCCTGCAGTACTATGTGTCCAGAAATTAGAAAAAATTGTTCTTGTATCATTTCAAAAGTTTTTCGTTACTTCTTTAATTAGGTAGTTATCATTTTTAAAATCACATAGTGCAGTAAATTACATTTTGGCACGTTCATGCTCTTCAGATTCATCAGATAGGTCATACAAATGTATGTTGTCGCCATCAGTTTTCAAGTTCCAGGTTCATTTATTAACTCAAAAACCTCTAGATATGGTACATGAGGATTAGTGTAAAGTATTACAGGATAATCAAATTCTACTCTTAGAGGTGTACAGGTAGCAAAGTAATGTTGACAATGTATATGTTTCTTCCAGTTATAAACTAATCCGCTTGTGATTTAATTAGTTCCATGTATTGTGCAAGTTGTTCCCACATTAGCGTATAATTATGTATGAATCTTACCTTTCTTCATTAACATTAATTATTCTTTTCGTTTTTGTTCTTTTATTATGTATGTTTGCAGCACAACTTTGCGTTTACATGAAGAAATCTATGATCATTATAATTCAGTACTGTAGACAACAAAATTTGAACCTGACCAAGGTATAATGCTCTTGAATATTAAGCGCGTTCTACAGGTAAGCGAGTAACTAGGTAAGGATTCAATGTTGTACAGTAACATGTAATATATGTACTGTCAGGTGTATGTCAAGATTGTCTTGTGGATAAAAATCAAAGGACCATTTATAGTGTGTCATTATGGGTGCAAGCCCATTATCCAGTATCAGTTACTATACTAAAAAAGTTATAAGGGATAGGGGGAAAATTTAAAACATTCCTTCAGATAAGGAGCAGCCACTTGCTCATAAATGGGCTTGTTCTTTAGAAAATAATGGTGGGTAGCAGGTACATGAAGATTTCAAGGGTACAAGTGACCAGGGGGCTTCACTTGTCAAACTTTTCTCAAATCCTCGATCTAGTTTGCAAGTCAAAAACAGTGACATGTTAATTGTTCTACTTTGAACTATTTATAGATTACTGACTTTTATAAAATAAAATGGTTTTATTTGACGAGTGTATAATGCCACCACATTGTACTCTTACCAGGGACGTAGCAAAGGGGGGCCTGCCCCCCCCTTTTTTGTGACAAATACTTTACTATTGAAAATGTTCATTGAAAGGCTGGTTAGCCCCCCACTTTCTACTAAAGTAAAGTGAAGTAAAATAAAAGGAAATATAGTATTGTAAGCTTAAAGATGTCTTTGAAAGGAATTGGAGTGAAAAAAAATGGAGGGACGCCATTACAGTTGTGTTAGAATGTGCACATGAGAATTGAGGCGTTATTTTTTTCATTGCCTCGAGGAAAAGATTCTAATTGCTAATAAACATAAAAAACGCCAATGAAACTTTAAAAAAAAATTCTTGAAAACTTCCTAAAATGGTCCATAAGTTTCAATTCGAAGACAATGCCAATGGAAAGATCTTGTTTTTGCTTTAATAGAGATGTTCCTAAATATCTGACTTTGGTTTGTGTGTTTGCCAGAAATTATACAGGATATATCCTCCTTTTGGTTCTAGATGGATTTGAACATCTGGGAAAAGTAAGGGGTATACTTCTGATAAAGTTAGAATCAGTCCATCTGGAAGGAAATAAATAGGTAAGTTCAGTATTGTCGTGGGTCAGTTGGGCCTGTTCTCCCCTTGTGGGTGGGCGACTGCAAACGTTTAATCGTTTGCAGCCATTTGGTGTAGACGCGCACACGAAAGTCAACTGATATGTTAAACTCAAGTACTATGCAGGGTTGTCAGGTAAAAATTCGTGGACAAAACCGTTGAAATATCAAAAACTAATCAACATCTTGTTTGCCAAATTTTTACTGCATACTTTAGTACTACACTTTTTCAATAATTACAGCAAATTTCAATTAGTATGTGGTCAAATAAAAAAACATGACATTTAATGGTCACAGACTGGCATTGCTACGGATAATAACGTCCTAGGTTTTTGCACGTTACTGAAACTTTCTACACCTTCTCAAAATAATCTCCCCCGTTGTCAATGCATTTCGGCGCCTGCATATCCATTCGTTAAAAACATCTTGATAACACCCGCCAATTTCAGTTTCCATGTTCTTATTGATATTTTATTTCATCGCCGACTTTCAAAACGCATGACCTCTCAAGCGGCTTTCAACTTTGGAAGTATGTGATATTCTGGTGAGTATGGATACTTGATTCTTTGAAAACTTAACAAGTCCGCCCAGCTCAAATTCTGTGCGTTCTGCGAATCTACTACTCGGGCATTATCTTGGTGAAATACTATGTTTTAAAAAAGACTCCTCTGCAAGATATCGGATAGCGTGCAACAATTAAGTCCCGCAGCTACTGAAAATTAAAAAAATCATTTTCAAGCATTTTCATATAACAAACTAGAGGTACTGTGAGCGATGAGCTCACTAAATGATACCCCCCCGCCTCCCACAGGGCTCATAACTGGTGAAAAAGTCCACGTTTCTGTGGCCGGGAAAACCAAAATATGAGTCGGATTAAAAAGTAAATAAGGCAGGCCACAATGGCAATATGTAATAAAGATTCTGTGAACTTGTATTTAAATTTCATTCAGTGGTATGCAGAATAGTTGCGGATAAGAGATGGAGACTCAAAAAGTGTAAGGATGGACGCACGAGCAGACGTACAGACGGATGGAATGAACGATTATGCATACTACCCTCTCGCTTTTCAAAAGCGGGGGGGTATAATAATTAATTTGATTTTTGACTATAAAGTGGTAAAATATGTATAAACAACAGAATGAGGTAGTAATGATTTATAATAATATATATACATGTCCAAATGTTTTATTTTTATTATTATGATTAAATAGGTCCTTAAGAAATTTTTTAAAATTTAACATATACCAAAAAATAACAGTACCTTGCAATAGTAATTTGTGTTCACCGTACAGCCATTTTGTATCATATAGCTAATAACCTCGGATATATCCATAAAGACGATCACACCACTTTTCCCATTCGCTTTCTTAGGGGGCGGATGTCCGATCTTCGAAACCACTGCATATCGCTTACCCGCAGGTTCATAATAATGGACCGATGTCTCATCTGTTGAATTATTCTGCTCAGAAAAATTGGATCGGCCCCTACACGATTTTCTCAGAAAATTGCACTGATGCTTGAACACGATTTGCCATCTGATCCTCAGAAGCAAGCGAGATGGGTCCCTCGCTTGCTTACTGAGGATCAGATGGCAAATCGTGTCTCAGTATCAGTGCAATTTCTGGACCGTTGTAGGGCCGATCCAACTTTTCTGAGCAGAATAATTACAACAGATGAGACATGGGTCCATTATTATGAACCTAAAGTACGAGCGGATGTCCATGGTTTGGAAGAATCAGGACAGTCCGCCCCCTAAGAAAGCGAAAGTTGCCAAGTCTATGGAAAAGTGATGTGACAAATGCCCTTTATGGATATATCCGAGGTTATTTAGGTTCATATGGTGCAAAATGGCTGTACGGTGAACACAAATTACTATTGCAAGGTATGTCTATTTTTGGTATATGTTAAATTTTAAAAAATTTCTTAAGGACCTATTTAATCATAATAATAAAAATAAAACATTTCAATGTATATATATTATTATAAATCATTACTACCTCATTCTGTTGTTTATACATATTTTACCACTTATAAGTCAAATTTAATTAATTATTATACCCCCCCCCCCCCCGCTTGAAAAGTGGAAGGGTATATAGTAATCGGTTTGTCCGTCCGTCTGTACGTCTGTCCGTCCGTCCGTCTGTTACGCTTTGGGGTACCCATCTCTTATCCGCAACTCCTCTCATACCACTGAATGAAATTTGATGCAACTTTCACAGAATCTTTATTACATATTGCCATTGTGCACCTCCTATTTTACTTTTTGATCCGACTCATATTTTGGGTTTCCCGGCCACAGGAAAACATGGACTTTTTCACCAGTTATGACCATATGGGAGGCGGGGGGGGTATCATTTAGTGAGCTCATCGCTCACAGTACCTCTAGTTTGTTATATGAAAATGCTTAAAATGATTTTTTTTAATTTTCAGGTAGTTTGCCGGGACTTAATTGTTGCACGCTATGCACAAGAAGCGCCGATATCTTGCAGAGAATCTTGAAAACATAGTATTTCACCAAGATAATGCCCCAAGTCATCGGTCAGAACGCACAGAATTTGAGCTGGACTTGTTAAGTTTTCAAAGAATAGAGCATCCTCCGTACTCACCGGATCTGGCCCCATTGGATTTTGCATACTTTCCAAAGTTGAAAGACCACTTGAGAGGTCATCGTTTTGAAAGTCGCGATGAATAAAATATGAGATAAGAACATAAAAGAACTGAAATTCACAGTGGTATCAAGATGTTTTTAACAAATGGATATGCAGGCACCAGAAATGCATTGACAACGGGGAGATTATTTTGAAGAAGGTGTAGAAAGTTCGTGACGTCCGAACAAAACCTAGGACGTTATTATCCGTCAGGCAATACCATCTATGACATTAAATGTCATGTTTTTTTATTTGACCACATACTAATTGAAATTTGCTGTAATTATTGAAAAAGTGTATACTAAAGTATAGTAAAAATTTCGCAAAGCAGTGTTGATTAGTTTTTAATCTAGACAACTTGTCCACGATTTTACCTGACAACCCTCGTAGTACTTAGTTAACATATCAGTTGACTTTAGTGTGCGCATACGCCTAATGGCTGCAAACGAGTAAACGTTTCCTGTCACCCCACAAGGGAGCACCAAGTCAACTGACCCACGACAATACTGAACTTCCCTACTTATTTCCTTCCAGATGGACTGATTCTAACTTTATCCGGAATCCCCCCTTCACCTTTCAGAAAGGTAAACACCATCTTAGAACCAAAAGGAGGATATATCCTGTATAATTTCTGGCAAACACACAAACCAAGGTCATGTTTAGCAACATCTCTATCAAAGCAAAAACAGGATCTTTCCATTGGCATTGCTTTCAAATTGAAACTTATAACAACCATTAGGAGAAGTTTTCAAGAATTTTTTTTTAAAGTTTCATTCGCGACTTTTATGTTTATTAGCAATTAGGAATTATTTCCTCGAGGCAATGAAAAAAATAACGCCTCAATTTCTCATGTGCACATTCTAACACAACTGTAATGAGCATACCTCCATTTTTTTCACTACCAATTCCTTTCAACATCTTTTAAGCTTACAATACTATATTTCCTTTATTTTACTTCACTTTACTTTAGTAGAAAGTGGGGGCCAACCAGCCTTTCAATGAACATTTTCAATAGTGAAAGTATTGTTGGCAAAAAAGTGAGGGGGGGGCAGGCCCCCCCTGTTGCTACGTCCCTGGTAAGAGTACAATGTGGTGGCATTATACACTCTTCAAACAAATTAAAACCATTTTATCTTATGAAAGTCAGTAATCTTTATATAGTTCAAAGTAGAACAATTAAAAAACAAATATAAATGTTTTTTGACTTGCAAACTAATCGAGGATTTAGAAAAGTTCTAGTGGACCCTGGTCACTTGTACCCTTGAAATCTTCATCTACCTGCTACCCACCATTATTTCTAAAGAACAACCAATTTATATAAGCAGTGGCTGCCCCTATTCTGAAGGAATGTTTTAAATTTTCCCCTATCCCTATAACTTTTTTTAGTATAGTAACTGATACTGGATAATGGGCTTTCACCCATAATGACACACTATAAATGGTCCTTTGATTTTTATCCACAAGAGACAAATACTTAGACATGCACCTAACAGTGCATATATTTACATATTACTGTACAACATTGAATCCTTACCTAGTTACTCACTTACCCTGTTGAACACACTTAATATTCAAGAGCATTATACCTTGGTCAGATTCAGTTTTGGTGTCGTGTCTGCAATCTTAATTATAACTGCAATGATCATCATTTCTGGGTGTAAAAGCAAAGAATACTGCAAACCATGCATAATTAAAAAGAACACAAAAAGAATAATTAATGTTAATGAAGAAAGGTAAGATTCATACATAATTATACGTACCTAATGTGGGAACAACTTGCACAATTTTTAATAATCATGTGCTTGAAATAGTAAAAAAAAACTTATCATGTGGCCAACAGATTCCATTTTATACTTGAATGTACTGCATTATCAACATTTCTTTGCTACCCTGCAACCCTCTGACCTAAATTCATATACTGTAATACTTTACACTAATCTCATGTACCATATATTTAGAGGTTTTTGAGTTAATAAATGAACCTGAACTTGTGACATTCTGGAAATTTTTTTAACTTACACTGAAAACTGATGGCAGCAACATACATTGTATGACCTATCTGATAAATATGAAGAGCATGAACATGCCAAAAATGTAATTTACTGCACTATGTGATTTAAAAATGGTGGCCACATTTGTTCCTAATTAAAGAAGTAACGAAACTTTTGAAATGATAGTACAACAATTTTGTATTTGTGGACACAGTGGTCTCCAGTAATCTTTCTACTTTAAGCCCATGATCATTCTCATAAATTCCTTAGTACGCTTTGTGGTATCTGTTCTGTTCTTGGTGCTAGGTCCCTGAAATGCCTCTACAGTTTATGGGAAATTGCGTCTGTTATTGAAAACACCTGGTATCTGCTTACCTGTATAAATAACATTATACATCATAATTTTGACACATAAATCCATAGTCCTTCTTGATACATAATTATGACAATAACACACAACTGCAATGTTATCAATGTGTATTAAAATGTGATACATGTACATGTATACCATTGAAATTTTGTGAGAACTTTAACCACATATCCCAGTAACTTTTCATGCCTGTTGAAATTCAAATGAAGTTATAAGGCCTAGGTTTGGATGTACCACTCGTTGCATCACAAATTCTCCTATTACCATGCTTGATCTATTTGCCTTACTACAGAAACTGAAGAATCCAACTACGAAGTGTAACTCTCAAAAGGGTAACCTTTTTCTGCAACATCTCTTTTACCATATTTATTAAACATAGTAACCTTTTGTCTTCCCCACAAATTTTTATTAAAATAGAAAATTTGGTGTTATGACATAGTCATAACACCAAATTTTCTATTTTAATAAAAATTTGTGGGAAGACACTTTAGCTGTGAAACTTGCAAGACAATTAGCAGTGTATATTTCTAATCCTAAATATGAGATTCTTGTTGCAGTTTTATCTTCAGCTAAGGGGACACCAATATCACTCAGTGGCCCAACAATTTTTCAGTTTACAATAAGCTGTATACATTCTGTTTCCCTTTTCCCAGTAAAAATAAAGTCATCATCTATATAGTGATCTGAAGTGTGTAAATTCAGTTTGATATTTTGTTAACCAATAAAAAAATTGTTGTAAATGTCTCCCATTATCTTATTGTAGAGCCATTTGGTAACATTTCTTTTATGTATTAAAACCCATTTACTGAGAAACCAAACAAATCAAAATCACCAGTATGTTTAAATATCAATTAATCTACAAGCACTTTTCAATTAAACTTTTGCTAAAAGAGCTCATTTTCCTGACACAAAAATAATGTCTACTAAGTTGTCAAATGATAAAACATTTACTATACACAGCTCTAGGTTAATGAAAACTTCATTTAATATGCTATTTGATTCAAGGTGTGAGAAATGAGCAATCATCCTCCTTACTTGTACGGTTTTAGGAATTATACAAACTGGTAACATGTGAAGATTTAATGGGAAAGGAAGTTGACCAATACTGTAATTTAATACCCTTACAAATATATCCTTCCTTTATAAATCGGGATGTACATGTGTACTTTGATCTGGGTAATCCTTTACATATTTTGATACTTTTTGTAAGGGACATGATGATATGATAATGCCCATTGTTATATTTTATGCAAATATACAATACCCACATATCTGCCTGCTACAGAAGCCCCTATAGTTGAAGTCAAAACATTTCCTGATCGATACTTGCCCCATTAAAGATTTGGTTGCAATAGCTTGAGGCAATGGGGCTTGCATGACCATCAATGTTTGATAATTGGTTGAAGCATCCTCACTACATGTAACTGTCATCTGACTGGACACAGGTTGAGGGGATATTCTCTCTCTAGTAGCAGTACCAACCTTGATGTTGCATTCCACCTTCTTTTCTGGCATTTCTCATGGCAATATATAAATTTACAAGTTAACAAAAAAAATCATTTTTTTACCTATTAATATTGCATTAGTGACTTTCCAACAATTTATCATATTAACTTCTTTTGATATTTATAATAGAGAGCACAGCGAGCTTATAGACATGTGCAAATGGAGAAAATTCAGATTTAAATCTGCACTTTTCAATATTTAACTTTTGCTAAAAGAGCCCCTTTTCCTAACACAGAAATAATGTCTACTAAGTTGTCAAATGATAAAACATTTACTATACACAGCTCTAGATCAATGAAATCATTTAATATGCCATTTGATTCAGGGTATGAGAAATGAGCAATCATCCGTACCTGCATGGATTTAGAAATTATACAAACTGGTAACATGTGAAGATTTATTGGGAAAGGAAGTTGACCAATACTTTAATGTAATGCCCTTAAAAAATATATCCCTCCTTTATAAATGAGGCTGTACTTTGATCTAGGTAATCTTTAATTATTTTGATACTTCTAGTAGAGTCATGATGATATTGGGTGCCCAGATTTTCATGCAAATATACAATACCCACATGTCTGTCTCCTACAGAAGTCCCTATAGTTGAAGTCAAAACATTTCCTGATTGATACTTGTCCCATTAAAGATTTGGTTGCAATAGCCTGAGGCAATGGGGCATGCCCAAACATCAATGTTTGATGATTGGTTGAAGCATCCTCACTAGCTGTCATCTGACTGGGCACAAGTTGAGGGGGATATTCTCTAGTAGCAGTACCAACCTTGATGTTGCATTCCACCTTCTTTTCGGGCATTTCTCATGCAATATATAAATTTACAAGTTAACAAAAAAAATCATTTTTTTACCTATTAATATTGCATTAGTGACTTTCAACAATTTATCATATTAACTTCTTTTGATATTTATTATAGAGAGCACAGCGAGCTTATAGACATGTGCAAATGGAGAAAATTCAGATTTAAATCTGCACTTTTCAATATTTAACTTTTGCTAAAAGAGCCCCTTTTCCTAACACAGAAATAATGTCTACTAAGTTGTCAAATGATAAAACATTTACTATACACAGCTCTAGATCAATGAAATCATTTAATATGCCATTTGATTCAGGGTATGAGAAATGAGCAATCATCCATACCTGCATGGATTTAGGAATTATACAAACTGGTAACATGTGAAGATTTATTGGGAAAGAAAGTTGACCAATACTTTAATGTAATGCCCTTAAAAAATATATCCCTCCTTTATAAATGAGGCTGTACTTTGATCTAGGTAATCTTTAATTATTTTGATACTTTTTGTAAGGGACATGATGATATAGGGTGCCCATTGTTACATTTTCATGGAAATATACAATACCCACATGTCTGTCTGCTACAGAAGTCCCTATAATTGAAGTCAAAAAATTTCCTGATTGATACTTGCCCCATTAAAGATTTGGTTGCAATAGTCTGAGGTAATGGGGCTTGCATGAACATCAATGTTTGATGATTGGTTGAAGCATCCTCACTAGCTGTCATCTGACTGGATACAGGTTGAGGGGGATATTCTCTCTCTAGTAGCAGTACCAACCTTGATGTTGCATTCCACCTTTTTTTCGGGCATTTCTCATGCAATATATAAATTTACAAGTTAACAAAAAAAATCATTTTTTTTCCTATTAATATTGCATTAGTGACTTTCAAACAACTCTGACATGAGCTAGATATATCAGGAATTTGTACATAACTTATCATAACAATTTATCATATTAACTTCTTTTGATACACAGCGAGCTTATAGACATGTGCAAATGAAGGAAATTCGGATTTAAATCTGCATATTGTTCAAATGACTTTTTATCAATCATGTGAAATACTTTACGTTGTTCAAAAAACTTTATATCAATAATGTCTTGATGTGAAAATTTTTAACATCCTCTGGGTTGCATAGCATCATGGTGTCTTAGGCAAACAGCAATAACTTACTTGAGAAAAAAATACAATTTTACACGTTATGTTAATGTTAATTGTTGTAATAATCCGACTTTAAATAAAATTTTCTGATACACTACTGTAAGTAAACATAGCTTTGTATGTGACGTCAATTTCTTCACTTGATAGCTCGGGTACTTCCGTTTAACTTTTGCGGAAAATTTCCAAGGTTCCAATTTCGATCCTGACGCATGGGGAGTAATAATATTTCTATTTTATTTTTTTATTTTAAATGTATTTCATATACTGAACTTGCCTAGCATAGGCAGTAAACGCAAACAAATTGGACTTAAGGGGGATGTACAAGTCATATCGGATCTAGTCTGGTGTCAAATAAGACATACATGTACCAAGAATGCGCTTAATACTCTACCAAACTAGCCCAAATTTACTCATAGGTGCTAATGCACTCATTACCTAATGTTAGAGACCAAAATAAGTAAATAATTAAGTTTATTTTGTTTTAATCAGGAGAAAATTATTCATGTTAGAACTGCATGTGCACCTACAGCATTCACGAAATGAAAAATGCATTGAAAATGATGTCAATTCGGTTCATTGATAATATGGCTACAATCATTTGTTTCGCTTTTTTCTTATCCTCATCCATTATTCTTGAAAATTTGATTTTTCATATAGGGGTCTTCCTGAGGCCATGTGTTCCTTACGTACGCCATTCCTCTGTCACACATAGTTCAAATAACATTGATTTTAGAATACTAAATAAATGCGACCATAACAACATCTAGACAAAAATTTACTAAGTAATAATCCTTAGGTTATATAACTTACTACTTTTATAATCCTTAGAAAAAACGCGATTTTACCCCACTCCGGTAAATCGGGAAAAACTTATATAACTTATCATACTTTTATATTTGTTGCATCGCATCGTCTGATTAACACAAATGAAAAAACGCGATTTTAACCCCACTCCGGTAAATATATCGTTAAGGTTTTAATTTCTTTTAAACTCTGCTTTCACTTAATTTGTCTTTCATTTACGTTTCAATTTTTTAAGTTTTGTTCAGACGTTATCGTTTCTTCACAGGTCATCCTCATCCGATACAGTTGTCACACAAATTTTCACACATCGTTCATACATGTATCATTCCACTGAGCACGTGGTTGGCATGTGTATATATCTTCTGTGGATAGATGCGTTTATTAGCATGATTATATTTAATTTTCCCTGAAACAAGTCATGATAATTTGTTGATTCCTTTAAAACTCAAGAAGAAGATTAAAAAATGTCCTATACATATGTGTTTACGTCGGATTTCTTTTCTATAGCGATAGAAGTTATTTTCAAATGGGGCTCGGCAAAGAGAATGCTTAGAAATCAAAATTCTCGTTGATACAAATAAGTTGTCCGTGTCAGACTTACAAATTCCTAATTTTTAACTTTGATGGTGCTCATTTCCCTTACCTGGAATCAAAGAGTTGAAGATTTTTTTTTATATCAACACGTACACTACTTAACAAATCTTCGATAATAATACTAATTTCTTTAAGTCACAATATAACACGATTCCCCTTTTAAGGAGGATCTCTACACCTATAAAGTATAACTGATTGTTGTTGCATGCATTTGTTTCTAATAATAGGCTCCATATCCGATAAAATAAGGTTCCAAAGTATTTCAATTTATTTTTTAGAAAGATTTAAAATATTTTATTTCTTTGGTTAAAACCCCTCCTATCTATATTTTTAAAAGTCCAGTGCTTTAAAATAAAATCAACATAATTTTTATTTAAATATAGAAAAACAGACAAAAGAAAAACTAGAACAGCATTTTCTTGAGAATAGCTGGTTGGATCTTCTCCAGTATCTGAAAAGATATATAATATTAAAGGGTAAAAACAATAAAAAAAGAAATTGAACAAAATTGAAAAATTGTCAAAAATTTCAAACATCACAAAAATTCAGGTGTGAGAGATCCGCTTGAAGGGTGGGCTCAAATATCTTGGTACTGTTTTTTTTTTATAAACTTCAAATAAACTCTACTGTAACTTGCACGAGTATTGAAAAAAAATGTCAAGCAAAGACATTGAAAGAAGTTCGTATTGTACATATATTGTTTTTCAAATGAGTTTAAGCGAAAACCATCACGTTTCCAGTCAATGACAAAGACATGTATTTAGTGAATTCATGGTATTGAGAAAGGTAGATTTACTTACCGTTTTTATCCAACTTGCATGTGTTATCCAGTGCTAGAGATAACAAAACATGAAAACATGGTTAATGGCCAAAAGCGGGTAAAATAAATTCCTATAACCAAATTCACACTTCGTCTAAATACTGCACGTTTCCCATACAAACAGCTGATAATCAATGTTGATCAAATGTTTGGGTCATGCAAAATTCCACTTACTGTCCAAACGTTTTGGTGATTTCATGAAGAGTTTAAATTTCACCGGGTATAACTATTCATTCGGATGTAATTCAAATCGTAAACAGAGTATCCTCTAGTTGATGGGAAGATAATACATATGTCTTATCTTATCAAATTTGCATTTTTGGGGATATATTTTGCTGGAAAGCATATATGTTTATTGAAGAAGAAAGAAATTTCTGAGTGTATGGCTTTTTAACACGTATAATGAATTAGCATATGGACCAGCCATGTTTTATATAATTTTTTCTCACCTGAAAATCTTATTCTAATAAGTTTGTAAATATATTATTTAATAAGTAAATAAGTAGAAATTGAATACATTGAAAAACAATTCATTTTTAAAGAAAGGATACGTATTAAGCAATACACTGTATTAATTTAGGTGATACAATGCACATTCCATCCACAACTTCGCATGTTGTGTTGTACTCAGTGATTTATCGGTGTTAAGTGAATTTGAATCAGATCATTTTGGACCAAAATGGCGTTTCAACGGAAGTACGCCATGTTGTGACGTTGTAGAGAGCCCCCTTAAAAGTGTTCATATTATTTTAAACATTTTCCAATTGTAATTCTCTTCTACTTTTTAAAGATCATTATGAACCTCCATATTAAGAAGAGGTCTGGGGGGAAAATTCGGTACTAAAAATAGACCACGTGCTGCTATCCATGAACTAATTTCATGGTTCTTCACACTCATTTTGAAAATACAGTACCTTGTTTTGAACTTGAAATTACCATTTAAAAGTGCAAAATTTAGACATTTTCTCAACAAATGATTGTAGAGAGAACATTAAGGCACACTTTGCCTAATTTTTGGGATTTTTTAAGGCTCTGCTGAATTCTGTAGCTGCGCAGCTCTAAAGAGTTCATCAAAAGCATTTTTTTTTTTTGCAGAAGTATAGATTATATAGACAAAACATGCATTCAATTATTCATATTTATTGTATATTTATCATAAGGACTTGAAATATGATCAAAATATAATGTATTTTAGCCATTTGAAGAAACGTTAACATTTTGTTCTTATTGCACTAAAGGTGGCCGGACATCCCCCTTAAATATTGTATCGTCAAAAGCAAATCTACATAAAAATATCTAGAAAGGGTACCGAGTAAGAAATGTTGAATATTTCTTAAAAGACAATCCGGCGTATTTTTACCAATCTAAACTCTTGATTAATCTGTGACGGTTGAGCCATCCCGGCATTAAAGGAAGCCCAAACCCGATGTTAATTTTGAAGTCTACAAATCATACATAGAACCCGATTTCTTTTCTCATGAAATAAATGCATCTATTTTATATTTCAAATACATGTAGATGCTAATATTTAAGTATTAAATGGATCAACTTGATATATTGTAGATGTAATTAAAAGATATGACAAATTGATTACATTCGTAATTCGAATAAAATTTGTTTTAATAAATGCTAATAAAATGTGCAGTATCTGTTAATGATAATTTAACATATGGAGATAACGAGCAGTACTCAAGATCAAAATCCATAAAACAATATTGACACAAAATAGAAGCAGAGCAGACACGGACCTCCAAGACATCAGGGATCATGTTTTTATACATTTTGAAATATGATGCAAAAATTGGCAAGTGGGACAAACTATGATTCAGTGTTAGTGTCAAACATACAAAAATCATTATATCCTCAGCTTGAAAAGTAGGAGGGTATATAGTGATCGCGATATCCGTCCAACCGTCCGTCTAGCTGTACGTCCGTCCGTCTGTCTGTTCCGCTTTGTGGTACCCATCTCTCATCCGCAACTCCTCTTATACCATTCAATGAAATTTGATCAGACTTTCAAAGAATCTTTGTAACATAGTGCCATTGTGCACCTCTTTTACATTTTGATCGGACACATACATGTATATCGGGTTTCCTATGGCAAAACAAGGATACTACCATTCTTTTTACAATAGTGAAGGGTACCCATCTTTTATCCGGAACTCCTCCTATACCACTGAATAACAATAAATGATACTTTCACAGATTTTTATTATATTTTGTCATTGTGCACCTCCTATTTCACTTTTGATCTGACACTTATTTCGGGTCTTCTAGAGAGAAACATGTACACACTGTACTTTGCTATTTTAATCATATGGGAGGCAGGGGATATCATTTAGTGAGCTCAGTGCCTCTAGTATACCTCTAGTTTACCTTGATTTTCAGGATGTTATTACTTATATACAGGAAAAATCAATCTTCAAACGAATATAAGGTTTTTTGATCCCCCGCTGAATGGGGGGGGGATTAATTTCGGACAGACAGACCAAAATTCTGTCGGTATTGCTTTCGTTTCCACATGATACCTCAAGAAGCCTTTGAGCTTTTGCAATGTAATTTTACAAAACATCTCCCTATGAACTAAGAAACATCCCTATTGATTTTGATGTAAAAAGGTCAAGGTCATAAATGCAAAAATTCTGTTTGTTTTAACAATTTCGTTTCCACGCGAGAAGCCTTTGAGCTTTTGCAAATGACATTTTATACCACAACTGTATTTGACCTTAGGAAGTCCCCTGTTTATTTTGAGTGTAAAAGGTCGTAAATTCATACATTGTATGCATGTGTGTGTAAAACTTTCATATTTCGTAAAGTGCCCTCCCCACTTGACTCCCTTCCTGGTACAGCATATTATCTTCTTTTTTCCTTTATGGAGGACACAGATTATCTGAATTTACTTGTAGATACATGATGCAATAAGTGGCGATGTTCGCAACTGGGATAGGTTATAATTGGTATTAAAACAAAAATACTTAGGAATCATATACACTGTACTGTAATCTACCTGATGTTTTCAGTATACAGAAATTATTAAAATACTTTTTTCTCATTGGCAATTATTTGTTCACTTTTGTAGGTGACTACATGCAGAATAGGTGTTTGATGTCGGACAAATCCTGCCGTCCTTGTCCAGCTCGGCTCACATCTTGTGTAGGACTACCAAATGGCAAGAATCCAATGGTTGGATTCATGTGGAAATCAAAGTATATTATCTGTTACAAAAACAGAACTTTAAGGTCAGAGGAATGCCCAGTAGGTGAATATTTCCATCCTAGAAGAGGAGTCTGTTTGAAACCTGTTGAACCAGGTATGAAAGATAAAACAGTTTCTGAAAATGGTAGTACTTATCTATGTTAATGTGTCGGTCATAAGGGAATAAATGATAATGTCTTTGGTTATGTTACAGTTGATGTACCAGATTACTGCAAGGCACATTTAAGTGATATTTTGCCAAACCCTTACAATTGTGGTCAGTACTTCAATTGCTCCACAGGAATAACAAGCACACTTCAGTCTCAAACTCCAAGATCATTAGAACTGTTTAAGATGGAGTGTAGCTATCCAGACTTGTTTGATAGCAGTTCGAGCAAATGTGGACACTTTGAGATTGTGGCATGCAGAGGGCGACCTGAACCACAAGCTCCTTGTAAGATCTCTTTTTGACATTGTGTACAGATTAATCTGGAAATGATCTTTGACAAACCTTCTCATCATTTTTTGAATATTCTTAATTGTTTTGCAATAATTAGCCCAATTTCCTGTTATCCTACGTCTTTCAGTAAGGCGTGGCAAAACGCCCTAAAGTATACATTTGATTTTATTCTACGACTCCCCCATGCGTTGTGTTTTCCCAGAAACGACTTTCCCCTACGCCACCGTTACTGTCAGAAGAGAAAATGTCTTTATTATTAATTTTTATAAAGTCTAGTCAAGTTTTAATTATTGAATATAAAATAAACGTTTGCTTTTGCTATTTTAACTGTCAGTCGTAGATTGTGCAAATAATGCATGTTTTGACCACTCTATCAACATATATATGAAATCTATCGAATAAAATACCGAAAAAAAGACGTGACACACATCTCTTCTGACTCCGAAGCGGTGAAAATCTAATCCGCCATACGCTACAAATGACTTCCCCAGTATACTTTTAAGCGGCTCCCCCGCGTTACCCATTGTATACACTGAAATTCATATGCTAATCCAGGCATTGCCGATACGTTCTAACTGACCAATCGGCTATTGAGATGCATTACGAGTGAGTACCACTAAAACACTAAGGAAATAATTTCATGCTTGGAAAAAAGACTTATTTTACCTTTTACCTGGTTTCTTGTAAATATTTTTATACATTCGAACCACAGATAAGACATGGATCTATATATGTACGATTTCGAGATCACTGTTACAAACAATTGATTGATAAATATACACTGTACATAGTTTTTAGTTTTGTAAAGTGTTTGGTGGGTATTTCGCTAGCCGTAGGTCTACACGTATATTTCCGAGTATCATTGAATTAAAGTTTCATGTGCATTTCTTGACCCAAAACCGTAAACGCAGAGAATCCATTCGTATTATGAGGGGTCGCTGGTATTATTAAAGCTGAACACTACTCGTAAATAGACGTACGTCGATATCATTATCTACGATACATCAACACTAGGGTATACTCGTCGCATTCGTTACACATGAGTGCTTTATTGTCACGGATATCGGCGTGGAATGGCAACCTGTGTTCGTGCTGGTTATCTTGCATTACCTTTGTTTATATATTATTGCAGTTATGTGTATCTGTGTTGTTTGTATTCTGCACTGACCTGTACAACTATAATTGTAAAATTTGGTGTCTTACTTTCCTGCATTAGACGAAGTATTACGTTTTTATTCTTGCTACCGAGTCCTTATAACATTTGTCTACACCGGTATCACCTTTTACACTGAACAGGGTCTATGTCCTGTGCTTTTTATATGAATTTGCAGATTTTGCGAGAATTGGGAACAAACACGTTTTTTATGAAACATTCCTTTTACGAATCGTGTTCAGCTTTAAGCATAAACAGCCTTGGCTGACAATTAAAAGTTTGAAATGTAGAAGTGGATAAAGGGTAAATTGACCTAAACCACGTGTCAGTGATAAAATGTAAACGTGTAGTAAAAAGCATGTTTTGTCGTTCTGTCATTTTAATGGCAGCCTAATCACCTTTTGGGTAAGCAACTATGTGCGAAATAATAACATTGCATATGCCCCGGGGGGACTCCTTGGACATACATATCCTTTTTGTACTAAGACCTGCCCATGCTCTCTCATGAAAGAACATATTGTCACAAACCTAATCACCTTTTGCCGTGATTGGTGGTGTAAAAATCATAGATGTGCAGTAAGGTTTTATAAGTAAAATTTTGCCGGGGGGTTGAAACTAGTAAAAAGGCGTTTTTTATTCAAAAATGTTTGAAAACTATCAAAATTTTACTAGCAGCCTAATCATACTTTTGGGAAAAAGGTGGTGTCATGATAGTGCAGTAAGGTTTTGGAATTTTGATTTTGCCACAGAGAATAGGAGTAAAATTTATTTTCAAAACATTAAATTTGAAATATGAGTGTATTTAAAAACAATACTTTAGTATCATACCTAAAAATCATTTTGGGAATCATCATAAAGCGTGTCTCCTAAGTCAGAATATCAAAATGTTGTTTTGCTGGTTGAAAGAAAAAAAAATGCATTTTTTATGAAAAAATATATTTCTTCTAAATATTTCTTCATGTTAAAATAAAATACCTTTTAATTAATGATTGGTGTATTATGTAATTGAAACACAACCATTTTCAAGACGGTCAATAAAAAGATATTTTTTATGCAAAAAGTCATTTTCCCTGAGCTCAACTGTGCTATAAACCTTTTACAAATGAGCAGCCTAATCACCTTTTGGGGTTGATTGGTGGTGTACATGTATCCGTGTGTAATTTTTTTTTTTGTTTTTATCACAGATTTGAAGTTAATATTTTTTATGTAAAAAGTCCCGTCTTCATATACATTTTAATAGCAGCCTAATCACCTTTTGGGGGAATATATGGTGTCATGTAGATGTGCAGTAAGGTTTCTAAAATTTTGGTTTTGCCCCGGGGGTTTTTGGATGGGTTTGACATTTTTTATGCAAAAAGTTCACAATCTTCACTGAATTTTTATTTTACTCAGCAGCCTAATCACCTTTTGGAAAAGGTGGTGTCATGTAGATGTGCAGTAAGGTTTTGTAATTTTGATTTTGCCCCGGGGGGTCAAAAGTTCATTAAAAACAATACGTTTTTTAAAACCTGCAAAAAGTCCCGTCTTCCCTTAACTCCTTCTACATTTTACTCAGCAGCCTAATCACCTTTTGGGGGATGATTGGTGGTGTCATGTAGATGTGCAGTAAGGTTTTGGATATATAATTTATTTTGCCCTGGGGGAGATCATATATGATGATTGGGCTTCGAAAAATGGGTTTTTTATGCAAAAAGTCCCGTCTTCCCTGAACTCCTTCTACATTTTACTCAGCAGCCTAATCACCTTTTGGGAGATGATTGGTGGTGTCATGTAGATGTGCAGTAAGGTTTCGGAATTTTGATTTTGCTCCGGGGGTCTGGGGGTGAAAAATGGTTTTTTATGAAAAAAGTCACATCTTCCCTCCAACTTCTTCCTGTCATTTTACACAGCAGCCTAATCATCTTTTGGGGAATGATTGGTGGTGTCATGTAGATGTACAGTAAGGTTTCGGAATTTTGTTTTTCCAGGGGGATTACATTATTTGTTAAAAATGACTTTTTTTTATCAAAAAAGCCCCACATCTTCCCTGAAAATGGCTTCTACATTTTACTCAGCAGCCTAATCACCTTCTGGGAAAGGTTGGTGGTGTACATGTACATGTGCAGTAAGGTTTTGTAATTTTGATTTTTCCCCAAGGGGGGGAAATGGGGTAAAAATGAGTTTTTTGTGCAAAAAGTCCTGTCTTTCCTAGTAAGTCCTCCTTAATGTTACTCAGAAGCCTAATCATCTTTTAGGAGAGTTAAATACTTTGAAAATTAAAATAAAACATTGCAATCAAGGGGTAAAAAATCACCGCATGCTGGGAAACACCTTGAATTCTTATGAGTAACAATGTACATGTCAAATGTGAGAGTCATATCTCATCTCAATCAAAAGTTATAAGCAAATGCAACATTTTTGAAAATAGGTTAGGCTTCAAGGTCAAGGTCACAGAGAAAAGTCATGATTCATTTGGAAAGATCTTATCACAGGTTAATATACGTGCATTATTAATATGAATGCCCTAACTTTTCTCTTTCAAAATGATGAATTTATAACAATTTAGTTTTTTTGCAAGTAGGTCAAACTTCTAGGTACATATGTAAAAAAATAAAAATCATGCCATTCTCACAGGTAAATACTAGTACATAAGTTTAATATGAATGCCTTGTCTCTTCTCATTCAGTAGATATGACCGTGATGACCAAGGTTAATTTTATTCATGACAGAAACATTTACAAATGTACATATTTCTATATGAATTGCATGGGTAAAATTGGACCAGTGGTTCTAGAGAAGTTAAAAATGTAAAAAGTTTTCAGACAAACAGATGGACGACATGTCAAAAGACGTTATATGATAAGAAAACCAGAAAAGCTCAAATGAGTGTTTCAACAAAAAATTGAAAGGGTTACAAATATGGTTGCAATATTTGAAAAGCTGTTTTTTTCATGCAGAGATATTATGACCAACATATTCATGTTTTATATTTTCTTTAGTAACTTGTTTGTTTGTTGTGAATACATCTCTCTCGGGAATTTTTCCCTCATATGGAGACACCACCAAATAATAATGAAGACAAGATGTGTTTGTGAAACACTGATGTCCCTGTATGGAAGCCTATGGCGAAGGTTGAAGTTTCTCAAATATATGTCAAACTCAAAGGTCAAGGTCAAAGGGTTCAAATTGTTGGTATCAGAAAAAAGTCTTGTCACAAGGAATGCACATGTGAAATAAGTAATCCCCAGTACTTCCTGTTCAAAAGTTAATTGCCAAGGTTATATAATTTTTTAAGTGGTTCACACTCTAAAGGTCAAGGTCAAACATATTTATACCTGTTGACAGTTCACAATGAATACACATGTTAAGCATGAAAGCCCTAGCACCTACTGATCAAAATTTAGGCCAAGTTTAAAGTTGGGTATTTTTCTTGTAAAAATGTGTATTCTAGGTCAAGTGATCAGAGGTAAAAATTAATGTTACCCAAATAAAAGGTCTTAATTGTCACAAGAAATAAACCTATAAAATGTGGAAGCCATTTGTATAGCCCATCCCACTTAAAACTTATGGGCAAGGTTATAATTTCTGCAGACAAATAGACAGACATAATATAAACACAAGAAACAAAATATGTACATAATTAGTCAAATGGAAAAAAATATACTATTTAATTGGAATCACAAAATAGATTGTTATTTCAGGGATAGGGAGTGGGAAGGGAGATTGGACCCCCCCTGGAGTTTCCTTTGTTATTTAAACAAGACTATATACTGAAGCAAATAAAAAATGACTTTGGACATCCTCCCCCTAACTTAGAAAACATTGACCCCACTATCATTGTTTTTATTTTGTTTATTTGTTTTCAGTTTATGAGGTTTTTTTTCCCCCTGCTTGTCAGGAAATTCTAGGCATGAATTTTTTGACTGAGATGTGAACCCCCCTCCCTACTCCCGAAAAAAAATTCTGGATCCGCACCAGTATTGGCAGTAACTGAATGTCACATCGACAAGAGGAGATAACTTCACAATATGAAATTCGTCTAGTGTGGCATGCGATGATCTTTTACCCTTTTTGAACTTTAACCTAACCGTTTGAGTTTATTTTACCCCCCACTATACTTAAACTTGTACTTACCGACCTCCATAGGTCTTGTAAACTTCATGAAATATAAATCCAATTTATATAACACAAAATGAATTAATCCAATGCACACCATTCTGCATCATGTTATAATGCTATTCCATTCGGAAAACCTTCGTGCCGTCGATTCCGTCACCTTATCAGATGAAGTGGGAATTGGCCGAGGTGTACCGAATGGAGTTTAATCTAAAAATATGATAATCTAAAAATATGATAATGGGTGACGCAACGTGATGTGATGTAGAATTTACATGTCAAGAACAAATTTTAAATTAATTCATAACAAACAATGTTTTAACAAAACTGTTCCATCTAGCCTATTCCAAAAAGTATGTACTGTGTGATTGTGGTGTCGGGGGGGGGGGGGGATTAGTAAATTTAAAAAGGTCCTATTATGAGCAAAACATTTATCAAAATCTAATTGACATCATTAATATAATTCAAACTGGTATATAATGAATTAAGCACGTAAAATAAATATAAGAGGTTCTGAGTTATAGGTCACAGGGATAATTTCATACTCAATTTGATGAATACATGTAAATTACAGGCACATAGCAACCGGGGGGGGGGGGCTGCCCCCCCCCTTTTTTTCCCAACATTACCTGTACTATAAGAAAATGTCCATTGAAAAGATGGTTGCCCCCCCCCCCCACCCCACTTTTTACCACAGTAATTTCATAGCAAGGAAATATGGGGAAAAAATTGGAAGTGAAAGTAATTTTGCCTTGAAAAAAAGGTGGCCACTCCCCCCCCCCCCCCCCCCCCCCCCCCCCCCCCCCCATTTCCTTTTTTTTCCCTTGTTAATTTTTTTAGGTAAGTAAAAAAAAAATTTCTCAGGTTGCCCCCCCCCCCCCCAATTTCAAAAACATTGCTACGTGCCTGAATTATATAGAATTATTTTGACTTTTTCCTTTTCATATGCCCGTAGGATTGTGTATTTAGAGGCAAACACCTTAGTGCGGGTATTACTGTCTCATGACAGCATCTAGTTTAGGGATTGTATTTTCTCGTACAGGCTCATTATGTAAAGCAAGAAAACACCTATGTGAACAAGCACAAAAGGCAATGTATGGTGTGATACGTAAAATTAGGCAGTTTAATCTCCCCTTCGAATGTCAATTGGATTTGTTTGATAAAGTAGTTTTACCAGTATTGTTATATGGCTGTGAAATATGGGGGTATGAAAATATCGATATTATTGAACGAGTACATTTACGTTATTTAAAACATATATTGAATCTGAAAAGTAGCACTCCGAGTTATATGATTTATCGAGAAAATGGTAGATTTCCATTACACATAAATATTTACTCAAGAATGATAAAATATTGGGCAAACCTTGTGAATGGAAAAGAAAACAAATTGTGTAGAATAGTATATATGTATTTACGTAAACAACATGATAAAGAGGAAATGAAAAATTCATGGATATCCTTTGTACAAAAGATTTTTGATATCTCTGTGGTTTATCAAATATATGGTATGAGCACGAACATCTTTTTATAATGTAGAATGGATAACTGTTACAGTCAAACAAAGATTAAAAGATCAATATATTCAAAAGTGGAATAGTGAAGTTCAAGAATCTTCAAAAAGTTTAAATTATAGAATTTTTAAAACCAATTTTGAGTGCGAAAAATATTTAACAATGTTATCATTTAAATTCAGAAAAACTTTTGTTAAGTTTAGAACCACAAATCACCACCTCCCAATTGAAACAGGTAGATGGAATGGTACTCAAAGAAATGAAAGAGTTTGTAGCTTATGTAGTAATAACCAGATAGGAGATGAGTATCATTATATTTTAGAATGTAGTGCTTTAAACCAATTAAGAAAAGTTTATTTGAACCAAAACTTCTGTTCTTATCCAAATATCATCAAGTTTTGTGAAATCATGTGCCAAAATGATGTTGATTCTTTGAAACAATTATGTACATTTATTTCTAAAATTAATAGTATTGTCTGTTCTGCATAATTATCACCTTCTGCTTGACCCACTGTATTATATGTATATATGTTTTATATGTTTTGTACCTCATGTACCATTTACATGGTTTTGAGAGAATAAATTGAATTGGTATTATTAAAGCTGAACACTTGTTTAATAGACGTACGTCGATATCATTATCTACGATACATCAACACTAGGGTATACTCATAGCATTCGTTACACATGAGTGCTTCATTGTCACGAATATCGGCGTGGAATGGCGACCTGTGTTCGTGCTGGTTATCTTGCATTACCTTTGTTTATATATTATTGCAGTTATGTGTATCTGTGTTGTTTGTATATTGCACTGACCTGTACAACTATAATTGTAAATTTGTTTGGTATCTTACTTTCCTGCATTTGAAGAAGTATTACGTTATTATTCTATCTACCGATCGAGTCCTGTATAACATACGTCTGTCTACAACCGGTATCGAAATATTACACTGAACAGGGTCTATGTCCTGCCCTTTTTATATGGGTCTGCAGAGTAGCGAGAATTGGGAACAAACACGGCGGACACATTCCTTTTACGAATCGTGTTCAGCTTTAAGTATAAACAGCCTTGGCTGACAATTAAAAGTTTGAAATGTAGAAGTGGATAAAAGGTAAATTGACCTAAACCACGTGTCAGTGATAAAATGTAAACGTGTAGTAAACCAGCATGTTTTGTCGTTCTGTCATCGGAATGGACAACTTTTTTCGGTAAGCAACTCTGTGCGAAATAATAACATTGCATATAAGGTAGACTCCTTGGACATACATATCCTTCATTGTAGTAAGACCTGCCCATGCTCTCTCATGAAAGAACATATTGTCACAAACCAAGCCGAATTTTGCCGTGATAGGGTCTAAAAATCACTAGATAATGCAGTATTCTTTATAAGTAAAATATGTCGGAACTATTGAAACTAGTAAAAAGGCATCATATTTATTCACTCATGTTTGAAAACTATCAAAATCGTTGTAGATTAATTATACTTCGTCAAAAAGGGGTATAGCATTTTTTCACATTTGATGGACACAGAGAATAGAGATTAAAATTTATTTTCAAAACATTAAATTTGAAATATGAGATGTATTTAAAAACAATACTTTAGTATCATACCTATTAAAATCATGTTGGAAATCATCATAAAGCGCTGCCTCCTATAGCAGAATATCAAAATGTTGTATGTGGTTTGAAGAAAAAAAAATGCATCTGTGAGGATTTATATATATTTCTTCTAAATATTTCTTCATGTGATTCCATGTGTCAGAAAATAAAATACTTTTAATTAATATTCTGTATTATGTAATTGAAACACAACCATTTTCAAGACGGTCAATAAAAAAATATATCCTCTGTCATGTTAGCTCAACTGTGCTATAAACCTATAAGCACAAATGAGCTTTTCTGGTGACCTGCTGCCTGGAATTTGTCTGTACATCTATCCGTGTGTAATTTTTTTTACGTTTTTATCACAGATTTGAAGTTAATATTTTCTGAAAATATCACGACTCATATAGTGTAATAGCGTTTAACATGAAAATATATTACACATTGTAAAAATCTTATTTCTAAAAGTTTAACTTCAAATTTTTGGATGGGTTTAATATCTTTGCAATTTCACAATTTCACAATTTTTATATTTATTCTTATTTAATACTTAGGAAAAGTGGCAATATTGTTGCGTTTTAATAAACGATAATTCATGCTCAAAAGTTAATTAAAAACAATACTTTTCAAAACCTGAAAATCGGATATGGAGGGTTAAAAATCTCAGCTGTGTTCAGCGTGTAGTGACCTCTCAATTGCAATATGAATGAGTGAAAAGAATGATGCACACTGCAAATAATACATTTGATATATAATATTACTTTCTTGACACTAGGGTTGTTTTGAGATCATATATGATGAAAAAATCTTCGAATGGGTTAGTTTAATTGCCCCATTCCCTCCTCAAGTTTATGTAGAACAATTTACCTATACATGTAGTTAAATAAAGAAAACATGTAATAATTGTAATTAATTTTTTCCTCTTGAATAGGTCAGTATGAACAAAACCTATGCCAGGCATCCAATACTTCCTGTCAGATGTGTTCCAATCGCTTGCCTAATTGTATAGGCAACATTGATGGAGATCATGAGTTTCCAGACAAACTGTGGCAGAGGGATTACATTATTTGTTATAAAATTGAACTATCAGCACCACATCATGTGAAAATGGCTCTGTACTTTAATCCAAGAACAAAAAAATGTCAGACAACTGTAGAGAAAGGTTAGTGTGATACATGTACATGTATGCAACAAGGCAACGCATGCATTTTTGGTACAAGTGAAGGGGGAGGGCAATTACACAACTAGGCGCAGCCTTCATATAGAAAGCAGAGGGGAACTCAAATCTTTATAAAATGTCATAAGGATATCTTTTATGTTGCTTTATGCCTTACAAAAGTATAAAAAAATTGAACATTGCGAATAACTGGAAAATAGCTTTTGGAACAGGGATAAGCCCATTATATATTATAGCGAAACAAAAGTAAAACCTAGAAGGTAACGAATCACAGAAATCGAAAATTAGCTTCTGAAATATAGAGAAAAAATATTTTACTATCTCACAGAGATTAGTCAATTCAAGTCATTTTAAGGAATTAAATCACATTTAAATGAGCTGCATATTTTAGAATATGTTATGATGATAAATTTGTATGTAACTTAAACCTTGATGATCAAAAAAAAAAATAATAGCAGTAATTTAGTTTTTGTATATACAATCCAATACACAGTTTTATATAAGAAATCATTATTGTACAGCACGACAATAATGTAATTTTGAGTCAATAGGTTTGAAAAAATTCTTTTATATTTTTATTTATTAATGATAAATTTTTAATTTCATATGCTTAAAACATAAGAAAAGAGGTAAGGAACATTAATTCACATTCAAAAATATTTTAAATACGGTGATGGTGTAAAGCCCGGTTTCAACAAAAAATATCGTCTACCCCCCTCCCCCTTTTTTTAAAGAGCTAGAATAAGGGTTAATTAACTATTTTACACTGGTATTAAAATTATTAATCAATTATAATTGAACAGATCTTTTCATTCAACAAAGATTTTATGACCAAATTGTCATTTATATTGAATTAATGTAAAATGTAGGCTGGAATCAGGAGTTAGCGTACGTAGTTCTTTATGCAAGATCATGTTCATGGTGATGTTGTTTTACAAGCCCCATACGGCCACACTCGGTCAAAATGATTCATTTGTCTCAAATTCAAATTTATATACCTAATGTCCCCTCACTGACATCGAAAGATGAGGTCATCAAGTACTACTTGTTTAGTGAAATGAAAAATCCAGAGAAATCAAATCGGAACTTCTTGGGTGTTTTCTATAACCCTCAATCAAAACCTCCTCTTTCATTGATTGAAGAATTTCATTGATTCTATTATTTGAGTTTCCCTCTGTTACTCCATAAACAGTCGAGGAACCAACCTCGCACACACGTTGATGGGCCTTCTAAAGAACTATTAGTAAGTTGTTTTATGAAAAGTAGTCTCAATATCATCATAACTAAATAGGAAATCGTCTTTCACTATTACCAAAGCAGTTTGTTCGTATGTTTTGTTCTACCTGTGTATTCGAGAAAGAAGTCGCTAAGAAAACGCTGATTTTGGGTGAATGAAAAAAATAACCAAATACATATTTATCAACCCATAATAAAAATAAAGGCAATAAAAATAGATTTGTACGTGTATGTCTTTCGATACACATACATAAATGCCTGTCAAATATCTCATTGATATTTCAATTATCTATAACTGAGTATGTGGCTACTAAATCTTTCAAGTCTTTAGAGGAAACTAAAAAAAAACCATTGTTTTGAAATTTTACTGTCAACAACTTACTGTTATTATGACTGTTGCTTTGCAGTTGATGTTCCTAGCTTCTGTATGGTACACAAGATGGCAATATTACCAGATCCTCAGACATGCGCCAAGTATTTTAATTGTTCAGACTA
Source organism: Saccostrea cuccullata (assembly GCF_032062105.1). Lineage (NCBI taxonomy): Eukaryota > Metazoa > Mollusca > Bivalvia > Ostreida > Ostreidae > Saccostrea > Saccostrea cuccullata. Next base: position 19,303 of record NW_026934473.1, on the reverse strand, counting down.
TGGTGGAAGTCATATCGAATGCAGATATCCAGATTTGTATTCTACACAAGAGAAAAGATGTGTTAATTTCACCCTGGTTAAATGTGATTCCAGAACAGAACCACAGGCTCCTTGTAAGAAAACAGCTTAATATTATATTATACACATAAAAAATAGCTTAAGGTAGGACACAATAGAAAGGCCAAATTTTTCCTCAAATTCAATTTTTCTGAAACTTTGATATTTTCTTCTAGGATACAAAATTTCTCTATATATGACATGAAAAAAATTTAACCACACATTTTTTGCCCACATAGTCTGAAATATGGCCTATCAGACCACTGTACGAAGATTGTGAAATCAGACATTTGACTTGAAAATGAGCCTTACTTTAGAAATATCAATTGATCTATCGCAAATTTGTGTAATACTTTTAATAACAATAACCTTTTTGTTACTTTTAATCAGTAAGTCATATAGATACTGGAAAATTTGAGTAAAATATTAAGTAAAAAGAGAAAATACGTAGCGTCGGAATTGAAAATTCACATATAAATATCCGATAATAAAAGTTTTCTTAAGAGAAAATGTATAATTCATTTTTTTACAAAAAAAAAAAAATCAACAGAATGATTCAAATGGGTCCTAGAATAAAATTAGTAAAAATAAAAAATATTGATCCAGTGGTTTCAGATATTTTGGCGATTAAAAAAATTTTAATGGCAAAAAAAACTAAAAGATTCAGTAGATGACGTCACAATATTTGACCTTTGACCTCTTGATATCACCTTGACCTTTGTAGTACATAAAGAATGGAGACTCACTATTTACTTATCCAAATATCAGCCGAATTGAAAATTAACCTATAAATATCCGACAATTGAAGTTTTCTTAAGAGAAAATGTATAATTCATTTTTTTTACAAAAAAAATCAACAGAATGATTCAAATGGGTCCTAGAATAAAGTTAGTAAAAATAAAGAAAATTGAACCCTTGGACATTTTTACCTTTAAACCGAGTCCACCCAATAGTGATTTTCATTACACGAAGCGCCGTTTTCTTTCAAAAATTGCAATGTTGTTCGATCCATTGGGCCCATACGAGCCAAAATTCTTCTACAAAAAATGTGGACTGCAGGCCTTGACTGAGAAGACCCACTAAGTGATGGACTTGTCATGAAGGCCGAGAAGTGGTTTAAGGAGTTAACAGAGCTATCACTTATTGCGGTACCGAGATGTCTTCGTCTGTGTCATGGTGAAGTTTTATCAACTTAACCTACATACCTTTGTTGATGCCTCACAAGATGCGTATGGTGCTGTCGTCTATCAGAGATGTATTTACAGTAAAACTCGGTTATAACGAAGTCACTGGGACCTATGAAATTACTTCGCTATATCCGTAATTCGTTATATCCGTAGTAGAATTCGTTAAATTTATATAGCTGGGGATCCAAGAAAAATTCGTTATATCCGTGTTCGTACTAAACGAGTTTTATTGTATGAAGATGGAAATGTGTCGCTAAGATTCGTCACTGCAAAATCTGAAGTGGCACCACTTACAGCAGTAAGCATACCTAGACTTGAATTGATGGGTGCAGTATTGGGAACCAGATTGACTCTCTCTGTAATAAGCGCCGTAGAATTGGACATTGAACAGTGTACATTCTCGACTGACAGCATGAATGTTTTGTGTTGGATCAAAGCTCGAAGCAGAAGTTTCAAGCCATTTGTAGCTAATCGCATAGGAGAAATACAGTCGGCCTCAAATCCAAGGCAATAATTCTACGTACCAACTGAATTAAATCCTGCAGATATGATATCCAGGGGAGTGTCTGTTTCACAGTTACAGGGGGATAATGTTTGGTGGAGTGGACCACACTTTCTTCATCAGGATGAATCTTTGGAATGGCCAAAACTACAGAAATTCGAAATGCAAGACACTGATATGGAGAAAAAGAAGTTGAACAAGGAAGTTGTCAATTTTTCATATTCATTCTTAACAGAAACAATTGACTGTAAAGATATTCAGTGTTGTTTAGACCCAAAAGTCTATTCCAGCTTGATACGACTTGTTCGAGTTCAAGCATGGGTGAATCGCTTTCTACATAATTGCAGACTGAAGATCATGGATAGACTCATAGGAGAATTAAATGCTGAAGAACTTGAAGGAGCAGAAACTCAAATCATAAGGACTGCCCAGAAATGTGAGTTTCATTGTGAATACAGATTACTGAAACAAAAACAAGCCTCTCCAACAGAACAGCAAGTTATTGTGTTTAAACCCAGTGATCGATGAAGATAGACTTTTGAGATGTGATGGACGATTGAAATATGCAGAATTCTTACCTTATGATGTTAGATATCCCATCATTATTCCGAGAAACAATTATGTCACAACTCTTATTATCAAGTACTACCATGAAAAAGGAAATCATGTTACGGGAACAAATCAAACGTTGTCCATGATCTCGTCACGTTTCTGGATAATATCCGCAAGAGAGGAGATTCGAAAATGGGAGCGACAGTGCAATAAATGTTGTCGCAACAAGGCTAAACCAGCAGAGCAAGTGATGGGTCCGCTTCCATCCATTGGTACCAAATAGCCATTACATGCATTTTCTCGTACTGCAGTAGATTATGGAAGACCTTTTATTACAAAACAGGGACGTGGAAAACGACGGGAGAAAAGATACTTATGTCTTTTCACATGTGTGATGTCAAGGGCGGTACATCTAGAAATAGCCTATGGACTTGACACAGATTCGTTCCTTAATGCATTTTACCGGATGGTGAGCAGAAGAGGCCTACCAAAAGAAGTCATATCCGATAATGGAACTAATTTTTTTGGAGGAAACAATGAACTCAAAGAGCTTGTTGGTTTACTGGACCATGGAAAAATTCAACAGTCTACAGCAAACCTTGGAGTCATGTGGCACTTTAATCCACCACTTGCACCTCACTTTGGAGGGGTGCATGAAATTATGATTAAAGCTGCAAAGAGAGCTATCTATGCAGTGATCGGATCAGCTGATGTTACTGATGAAGAACTCATGACAGCTTTTGTAGGAGCTGAGGCGTTGATCAACTCCAGACCTTTACCTTACCAATCAGCAAACCCAAATGATGATGTTCCAATGACACCGAACCATTTCTTGCATGGGCAGGTTGGGGGTCAGTTTGCACCAGAATCTGTAGACACCACGGAGTTCAATCTCAGGAAACTTTGGAGAAGAATACAGGAACTTGTACGTCACTTCTGGCACCGATGGATGCGCGAGTGGTTACCAGGACTGAATGTGCGTAAAAAAAATGGACTCAGACTCACAGAGATATCCGTGAAGGTGACATTGTGCTTGTGATCGAACCTAATGTACCTAGAGGACATTGGCAATTAGGTCGTCTATTTTTCGTTCATTCCGGCAAAGATGGGCATGTGCGTGTTGCAGTGGTTAAGGTTTGACAAAAGACATTTACGCGCCCTATAACCAATTGTGTTCATTAGAATTTAGTAAATAGATGAACTAGGAGGGGAGAATGTTATTGAGATATGTATGTTTTGTGTAAAAATTATCATTGTTTTGGGATCGGGTTCGGGGTTAAAGATATGCTGTTTAAACGTTGTGTATTCGTAAACCGCATGTTCGGAGATTAAAGTTTTGAAACAAAGAAATCGTTGTTTATCGGCTACAGTTTTGTTTATATTTAAATCTCTTTGAATAATCATTTAAAGTAGGATTAAAAAGATTATGTATTTTATTAATGATGCGAACGTCTTTGTTCGTTTCAATGATGGAAAAGCCACTGTTCAAGAAATCTGTACAGGTGACAAGATTGTTATAGTTAGTTTTAAATTCTCTGAATTCTAAAACTTTAATGTAACACATGCACTGATTAACGCAATGGGTTTTCTTAAGAAATAAAGGAGGAAATATTCAGTGGATGTAAACATGTCCATTTTACAAATCTTACTTCAACTTTATATTTAAACTAGTGCTAGTTGTAACGGGGACCGTTACAGATGTTCCCCAAACGCTCCCCAAGTCCCTTTTGGTGCCATATTCCCTGTAAGCTTCATTAAATAGGACAAAATCTATGAATTTGAGACTTTAACAACGCCAAATTCATTCAAATTTTAGCATTGCAAGCGTGTGCATGTGAATGCATGTGCGTAATGACCATATCATCTTGTCTACACAATCTATATATTTTTTTATTTACTAAAGTTAAAGTATTTAATCCAAAAGTATTAAAAAATACGCTCATTCAAGTGTATTTTTGATTTATCTCATTTCATGTGCACGCACGTGCATGCATGAACATGTTGACAATATCTTCTTGTAGAAGTCCTTTACATCTATCTATGTTCTAAATCCCACCCCGTTTGGTTGAAAACCAAGGGAAATATAGCTGTTTAAAGTTTCAGCCAATCGGATTACAGCGCACGTATACGCACGTGTATGCATGTGCATGGTGATCATACCGTCTTGTAGAAGTTCATTATATCTATCTATGTTCCAAATTCCATCCTGTTTGGTTGAAAACCAAGGGAGTTATAGCTATTTAAAGTTTAAGCCAATCAGATTGCAGCACACGTGCATGCACGTGTTTTCATGATAATTGCTATATATCATGTTGTAGGATATCTTAATGCATGGCTATGTTCAAAATTTCATAGGATTTTGTCGAAAAACAAGAAAGATATAGAGACTTTAGTTTCAGCCAATCAGAGCGAAGCGCACGTGCATGCGCGTGAGATCTTGCTTTCTTGATCATGTCTTCTTGTCTACGCTATTAATATATCCTTACAATATAAATTTCAAAAGATTTCATCAAAAAATAGAAAAGTTACGGCTATATCCTTTATATTGGTCATTTCACGTGTTGCACGTGCGCGCTCTTGCAAGCACGTGCGCGCAAAATGGCATGTTCACAATGTCATCTTATCTACATTTATAATATGTCTATTTATTCTAAATATCAAAGCATTACATCAAAAAATGTAAAAGTTACGGCAATTTCAAGTATATTGGTCATTTCACGTGTTGCACGTGCGCGCTCTTGCAAGCACGTGCGCGCAAAATGACCTTCGTTCCGCAAATCTACATAACATGCCTACTTATCCTAAGAAAGGTTTCCCCTTAATCGGATGTGTACTTTACAAGATCATTCGCGGACAAAATTTTCCCAAGAAGAAAAATAATAATAACTAGAGCCGAGCTCGTTGCAAAGCAACGAGTAGGTCTTCCGTCCTGTTTGACCGGAAGTAACTTTCATTTAAAGAAATGAGTAATAAATTCAAAAAATGGTTTATTCCTCCAAATCTATGTTAATTATTGCAAAATTAAGCCATTTTTGGCAACTTCCGGTTTGACCGGAAGTACCATCAACGGACGGAAAATTAAGATTTAAGCTTCCAGTGACAAATGATATTCAAAAACCTGTCAAAAACAGCAAAAAAAAGCAATTTTTGACTACTTCCGGTTTGACCGGAAGTGACGTCGCAGTACGTATTTTGATGACGCCAATAGATTAACCTTGACATTTTGGACAACTTTGCTTCTTTGACGTATTACAAATTTTCAATACTTTTTGAGGTATGAAGGAAAAACATTCGGCCCCTTTTGACCCTTTATTGTAGGGGCCAGCCCCTTATCGTTGATATATTTCGAAAGATCGTGACATTCATCACAACTTTTGTTCTATATGTCTTTACAAAACATTAACGTGTAAAAAGATATTGCCAAAAATGTGTGAAAATTTTCTAAATTCCGAATAGGACTTTTTTCGAGCCATAGCGAGCGCCAACGTGCTGCACTTCCAGAGAATAAGAAAGGTGTGTGTCACATCAGCACATGTTGCTTTACCATCGCTGAAAATCTTACGTTTCTATCTAAAAGCACTTTTGAGAAAAATGCTGGACAATGTGACCCTCTGAAAATCACTAAATCGCGGAAATCTCGAAACCGGAAGTGACGTCATAAAAATAAAAAAGTATATATCAGGTTTGATTGATGTTCCATCAGTCCTGAAAGTTTCATGAAAATCGATCGAGCCGTTTCCGAGAAATCGCGTGCACAAAATCGGTAAGAAAAAAAACAATAATAAAAATAATAAAAATAGCGGAAAAGAAACCTTAGAATAACAAGAAGGTCTTCCGCTGAAGACGGAAGACCTTAATAAAAATAGTGGAAAAGAAACCTAAGAATAACAAGAAAGTCTCCCGCTGAAGACGGAAGACCTTAACTAGTTTTAATTGTAACGGGGACCGTTACAGATGTTCCCCAAACGCTCCCCAACTCCCTTTTTGTGCCGAATTCCTTTAAAACTTTTTTAACATGCTCAGTATCGCAGGATTTCATAGAAGAATTTAAAAAACTACAATGATATCAACTTTTTGTCATTTAACACATTGCAAGCAAACGCACATGCAGGAACATGCAAGGTGAACATGACATGTTGTCTAAACCATTGACATATCTTTATATTCCAAGAATCAATAAAAATCATAAAATATAAATGTTACCGTTTTTCAAATATATCTTTCTTTTTACGCATTGTGCGTGCGCAAGCACATGCAAGCACGTCTTTGCATTCAATTTTGATAGTAGTATCATGTAGGAATCCATTATACCTATTCATATTCTAAATTTCATCCTGTTTTGTTGAGAAACAATAAAGTTATAGACATTTAAAGTTTCAGCCAATCAGATTGCAGCTCACGCGGATTTACGTCTTTTCATGATAATTCTGATGTACCATGCGGTAGATCTTCATAATTTGTCACTAAGTTCAAAATTTCAAAGTATTATGACGTAAAACAAGAAAGATATTGAGACTTTAGTTTCAGCCAATCAGAGCGAAGAGCACGTGCACGCACGTCAGATCTTGCTATTTGGCCATGTCATCTTGTCTATACTACTGAGATATCCATACATTATGAGTTTCAAAAACTTTCATCAAGAAATTAAAACGTTACGGCTTTATCCATTAAATTGGTCATTTCACATGTTGCACGTGCGTGCTCTTGCCAACACACGTGTATGTACATGTTTTCATGAATATTCTTATATATCATGCTGCTGATCTTCATAATTTGTAACTAAGTTCGAAATTTCAAAGGATTATGACGTAAAACAAGAAAGATATTGAGACTTTAGTTTCAGCCAATCAGAGCAAAGCGCACGTGCATGCACGTGAGATCTTGCTATTTTGACCATGTCATCATGTCAATACTACTAATATATTCTTATATTATGTATTTCAAAGCATATAATCAAAAAATAAGAAAGTTACGGCGATATCTATTATATTGATCATTTCACGTGTTGCACGTGCAGGCTCTTACAAGCACGTGCGCGCAAAATGACCTTGATTCCGCAAATCTTCATAACATGTCTACTGACCCTATAAATGTTTTACCTACATCGGGTGAACAGTTTACAAGATCACTCGCGGACAAAAAAGTACCCAGGAAGAAGAAGAAAAATAACTAGAAAGTCTGCTATTGCAAGCAATAGCATATGTCGCCCCGTACTGGACAATACTTTCATTTTTATCATCACTAAAACAATGGTCCATTAGCTAAGCTTGGACAACCATCGAGTCGTATCAGTCTTTTCCGTTGGAAACGGAAGACCTTAATTGGGTACATCCCACTAATTATTTTTAGAATCGGTAGGAGAAGAGAGTAGTGCAGAAAAAAATTACAAGTTCCTAAATTTGCAGACTTGCATAAAAGAAATTGGGCAGATGTACTGAACTGAGCCTCATACTTGTTAATTGGCATTATCTTTCCTACCAAAAAAGCTTGGCAAATGTAATTTATTAAGAAGATCAGCCGAATTATTTTGTGTATTATAACGCCAGTGAGAACTCTGAAATTTCTCTACTTTCACTTTCATTTTTAGAGATTCTGCCGGAAAACGTATCTGACATGCCACCTTCAATTCGAGCATTTCTGCATTGCACAGGGCTGATGTTTGTTATGAGATGATAAATCATGTGTAAACTTTCTCAGTTTAGCGGAATCATGAACATTTTCGGCGAGATGAATGTTTTGTTTACAGTAGTGATCAAGGCTTCGCGCACCTGTAGGAGCGGATCCCAGTATTTATGAATGAATAAAAACTATGGAAATAACGTACCAATTTTCTAATTTATACTTGCACTATCTAATGAAATTAATAATATACAAGTAATAGATATATAAGAAAACGCGAAATGCTAATAAATGCAGCTGACAATCGTTATTTTTTTATATAGATAAAATAAAATAATTATAAAATCTAGAGACAAGACAGAAGAAGAATGAATGTTGGCAAACTATCAAATCACATCAGGAGAACTGAATTTTATGAATGAAACTTTTAAAACGTTACTTGTAAGTTGTATATGTTATATCTGTGTATTCTACCTGGCAGTGCGCTTCAAAAGGGGGGGGGGGTCGTCTTGAACATAGTACCTTACGTTTGAACGGTAAGGGCTAGGGCTTTCGTATTTCAAATATGTAATCCTTGTGAAAAGAACTTTTATTGGACACGAAGAACTTTGACCCTTTGACCTAGACCTTGGAGAACACATGTGTACATCTTAACCTTTTTTTCTGTTTCGTTTCTATGACAACTGTGAGCGACTCGTTACAATTATTTTAAAAGTAGAAATCACTTTGACACATTGCAAGGAATTAACATTGAAAGTTTCAAAACGATTGCTTGAGTAGTTATTGAGAAAATCGAAATTAAAGAATTTTAACATTCCCCTGGTTTCCATGGCAATAATCGATTATTTGAAAATTTTAAATGCAAATCGCACAACTACAGATACTATTCATTAAAATAAAAAAAGTTTCATGACGAACGTTTAAGGGACCAGAGAGAACACTCGCGGACAAAATTCGTCGCTTTTTACAGGTTTCCATGGCAACGGTAGACATATTGGAACTGAACGACCTCATTGCACAACTACAACCAGTGATTGTCCTTTGAGGAAAGTTTCAGGGAGATTGTCCCAGCCATCTCCGAGAAACAGCCTGAATAAAAAAAACATGCGTGCAATCGCAATATGTCGTCCCCGACTTCGTTCGGGGCGACATAATAATAAGAAACAGAGTAAAAACAATATGTTCCCCAACTTCGTTTGGGGAACATAATAAGAAACAGAGTAAAAACAATATGTTCCCCAACTTCGTTTGGGGAACATAATTACTTAAATTATATATAACTGGAAATTAGGAATATACATAAAAACTTACCAGTCTACATCACCCTATAGGCTATTCAATACATTGCGTGAGATCTTGCTATTTTGACCATGTCCTCTAGTCTACGCTTCTAATACTCGTATATCCTTATATTATATGTTTCAAAACATTTCATTAAATATTTAAATAGTTACGTCTCTATCAATTATATTGGACATTTCTGATGTAGCACGCGCACGCTCTTGCAAGCACACGTGCATGCACATGCTTTCATGATAATTCTTATATATCACGCTGTAGATCTCCCTAATGTATGACTATGTTAAAAATTTCAAAGGATTTTATCAAAAAACAAGAAAGATATTGAGACTTTACTTTCAGCCAATCAGAGCGAAGCGCATGGGTATGGGTATAGGCGGGCAGGTAGTTTAAAGCTGAACACGACTCGTAAATAGGCATACGCCATTTTCGATAGCATTATCTACGATACATCAATACTAGGGTATACTCGTCGCATTCGTTACACCTGACTGCTTTATTGTCACGGGTATCGGCGTGGAATGGCGACCCGTGTTTGTGCTGGTTATCTTGCATTGCCTTTGTTTATATTTTATTGCAGTTACGTTTATCTATTTTGTTTATATACTACACTGACTTATACTACTATAATTGTAAACTTATTTGGTATCTTATTTTCCTGCATTAGACGAAGTATTACGTTATTATTGTCATACCGAGTTCTGTATAGCATACGCCCGTCTTCGCCGGTAGTGAAAATAATAACGTTTCGTCTTATGTAGGAAAGTACCATACCAAATAAATTTACAATTATAGTTGTATAAGTCAGTGCAGTATACAAACAACACAGGTAAACGTAACTGCAATAAAATATAAACAAAGGTAATGAAAGATAACCAGCACGAACATGGGTCGCCATTCCACGCCGATACCCGTGACAATAAAGCAGTCAGGTGTAACGAATGCGACGAGTATACCCTAGTATTGATGTATCGTAAATAATGCTATCGAAAATGGCGTATGCCTATTTACGAGTCGTGTTAAACTTTAAAACAGGTTTTTGTTAGTATGAATACAACTTACTCTCTCTCTAGACTGGAAGTTCCTGTCTCATTCGTACGAAACGAAAGGTGACTACCACCATCTTAAACCAGTCTAACGCTCTCTCATACACCCCTTTCTCTCTATTATACTAAATCACGTGATATGTTCGTTTGAGTGGAAACAAATAAGAACATAAAATATATAAGAAATAGATCCCTGTTGAAATGTTAATATAGATTGATTGCATAAAAAACAAATGTAGAGAACTTTTAAAAAGTACTAGGTATTAAAAACCGAAAAACAAAATATGTACATATAGGCCTAGAAATTTCCAAAATTATAGTTGTAAAGGGTAACGATATAACCATGATAACGGCCGATGTCTCTGCACTCTGTGATCTGTTTTGGTTTCCCCGGACACATTTAAATTTCAACGTCAGCGTGAGTTTTTATCAGCCAATGAGCGAAGCCGGTCTTTACACTACTGGTCACCTGTCTGTATATCGAGGATCAGACAGGCAAGCCAGTCTAACTCTCTCTCATACACCCCTTTCTCTCTATTACTAAATCACGTGATAACGAACGGCAAACAAACAATGAAAACACCTTAACCACATATTGGCGGATCTAACATCTAACACCTGGCTACATACGAATGAAATGCAAATCATATTAAATATGAAAATGGGCACAAATTAATTGGCACCCTTACATTTTAGGAATTTTATTAACTTTTTCATAGGCATCTGATCGCCAACCAAAACTTCTCAAAATGAATTGTTGAAGTCAAGTACATCACACTTTGTATGGAATACTGATTATTGTATCTATTTCCCAAACTTAAAATTTATTGTAAGAATTGGTCAAAAACGTCAAATTTTAGGCATTATGTATCATTTTTTGTATGTTTTAAATGACAACGGATGGATTTTAACATAACCTCGCCTGTATATTCATGACAACGAGCCATTTTCAGTGCTTTCAGACAACGGTTCCGTTTAAGAACTTAATGTGTTTCTGCCGTGAAAACGTGTCGCCCCATCCCCTCATGTCATAAGTACAGTATATTTTATGGGGAAGGGGTATTGAGAAATCGTTGTATTGAGCATTTTGTCCTTTGAACAGAAACTGAGATATTCATGCCCTACAACAAATGAAAAGGACTCGGGCAGGAATAACATATAAAAAGTAAAACAATTTACAACCAAAATATCTTTGACCTTTCAAGAAAGTGTCCTCAAACTTGATATCAAGTTTAAGGACACTTTCCTGAGAGGTCATCAAGTTTAAGGACTCTCTCCTGAGAGCCATATCTCGGCGCTTCAGTCATGTATGTGGTGAATCTGTGGAATTAAAAATAGCAGAAAATTCATACATTGTACGCATTATACTCACATATTTTATTTTAGGTGAATATACTCAAAATCTGTGCCACCTGGGAGATAAAGCTTGTCCTCCATGTCCTAAGAGACTGCCGTCTTGTGTTGGGATTCTAGATGGGGAGCAGCCTTTTCCTGGTCGATTATGGAAACCAGACTTTGTCACTTGCCTGCATAATAGAACAATATATATTCAATATTGTGAAAATGGATACTTTCACCCAGTCAGAAAGCAATGTGTTATTAATGTAACTAAAGGTAATTGAATGAACCAGTTTTTTTCATCCATTAAAATGAAGGATATGGAGATAACAAACAGTATTCAATATCAAAGTCCATAAAACAATACAAAATAGGAGCAGAGCAAACATGGACCTCCAAAACATTAGAGGTGGGATCAGGCGCCATGGTAGAGTGAGCATTACCTGTTGACCGGTTATATCCGCCATGTGTTCCTTGTCATGATCAGGAAATAACGGGAAAATCCGTCGTCAATTCAGTGTATAAATAATGGACTAACAATTAGAATAAACACGATGTTTTTTGAAACACTATATGCCCGGCGGCACAAAGTTCAAAAAAGCTATTTTTAGCATATATAGGTCAAGAACACAAGGTCACTGATCTTGGCATCATTTGAAAGAACTTGATAAGTGGAGAATGCATACTAAATATGAAGTCCCTATCTCTCATGTTTCAAAAGTTATGGTTAAGGTTCAAAAAGCTATTTTTAGCATATAGGTCACTGTCAAGGTCACAAGGACATTGACATTGGTGTCATTTGAAAGAGCCTAATTTGTGAAGTATGCATGCCAAATATGACGTCTGTATATTTCATGGTTCAAAAGTTATGGCGAACGTTTAAGTTTGCAGATAAACAGAAAGACAGGACAAAAATAATATATGCCCCGGATCGATGGATCCGGGCGCATAAAAACGTCAGCCAGCATTTGACTCAATGTTTAATTGTATTTGCTAATAAGGTCATTGTATCGACCAAAAAACTCACGAAATGATGACTTTAAACGATTCTTGTTTCATCAATTTGTTTGTCAATAATTTACTTCGTTTTAGAAATGGTAGGTAGAGCATGCTCTTGAGTATCAAATGAACTGACAATTAAATATAATTATAAACTCCGTATGCAGGTGATTAAGGTATATTGCTGCATAAGTATGGGAAGTTTGACAATAGAAAAGTTAAAGTCATCATTTAAACAAATGTAATCATTGTGTATGTATATATTATCCTATTGACAGCTGATGTAAAAGACTACTGTTTGGCAAATAAGGACAGTATTATAGACGATCCAACCAGCTGTAACCGGTTTTATAACTGTAGCAGAGTGGCAGTAAGCAGAAAACTGACAACGTCAGAGTGCCACTACCCTGATCTTTTCTCCACAGTCACTAAATCGTGTCAGCTTTTCACGTCAGTCAACTGTGATCAAAGACAAGAAACAATGGCACCTTGTAAGATTAATGTTTAACCAAAATCCTTTGGCTAGAAAAGAATCACTTTATTGAAAAATGAATATATATATATATATATATATATATATATATATATATATATATATATATATATATATATATATATATAAATCACACAATTTTATAATTCATTGACTTATTTTGGAATTTGGTACAATGCTACACAAAATCAAATTCATATTGTGACGTATAAAGCGTAATCACAAAGTTCATTATGACCACGCAGTTTCAGTGTGTATATTTCTTAAATGAAATATAATTATCATTCAAAACAGGTTTATGATAAAATGTTTTTCTTTATTTCACGTTCTTTTTCTGCATTTGTCCCTGACAGGTTTCCATCTTCGCTTAAAATATTGTTCCCTAATTTGTTGTCGGTGTACGGTCATTCTGTGCCTCTCCCTGTCTGGCCGATATAATTTTCACCACAACATGGGTTATTATGATTGTGGTGCATGACATTGATGTTTTAATAGTAAATACGCTTCCAGTTTTAAATTGAAATTTGGATCCCTCTGAGGTATGGGCAAGTCTTTTTTCATCTATTGAATTGTTGTTAATCACAAGGACATATTTGAGAGACGGACTTTGTCACTCTTAATGATCTGTGAAGTTTCTAATATTTTCTTCATGTCTGGATCGTCTAAAGAGGGCAGCAAAATTTCACTTTTTATGAAAGATGATCACATTTTTCACTATTCTTTTCTTTCTTGATATTTGGCTTTGTTTATTCCGTTTTCAATCAACTGTTTAATAGTGCCTTTGAAGTAGTATTTCTTGTAGTTCTCACTGCATCGGAAATTATTGGGGGGGGGGGGGTGACAAGAGTCAAATATTAGGTATTGTTTGGTATCTGTTATTTTGTAGAAAACATCCGTAATCACATTGAAAAGAAAAAAATTCCATGGTCAATTTCTGATTAAAATCAGATACTACTTCAAAGATATCCTAAAATTGATTGAAAACTGAATAAACAGAAATCTGAAGAAAAAGATCTACTTACAGTGAAAAATAAACAGGCAAAAAATGTCCGTTTTAAATATTAAATTTTTGACCAGCGAGATCGTACATAAGCGACATTCGGGAAAATGAATATAGAAGTGAGAGTAGATGTGGAGTAAGCGTATCTATTTCAATTCGTAAAAAACAGAGTTAAAAACAAGGCAAAAGCAAGTATTATTTTAGTATGTCTGACGTCATGGCGTCACACAGTTCTAGATTATAACCCGGGTATTATTTATGCAGTCGTTCCATTAAATTGTTTAGATAGTTCGATGGTGGTAATTTCGATACATGCATAATCTTCGAAGATGTGTGTTTGACATCAATTGATATTTTTGTTCCCTGCAGCCCAGGAGGGCTTATGATTGTGTCGGTAGGTAGGTGAGAATCTTTTTTTTCCAGAAATGCGCTTTTAGTTCTCTTGTAAGGTGACACTGAGTAAACTCAGGTGACCTATTGCTATCCGTTTTCGTCCGTCATCCTGTGTTACCTTTTTATATTGAACATTTTATAGAGCTTCTTCTCTGCAATCACTCAACCAATTTCCACCAAATTTGGCATAAATTTCTTGTATCTTCGGGTGAAGGGGAACAAAAATTATGAATTTCATGGTCCCTGCCCCCCTGGGGCAGGAGGGGTGGGGCCAAAACCACCACAATTAATGCAAACTTTAAAAATCTTTTAAAAAGCAGTCAAACTGTTAGATATATGTAATAACCATTGAGTCCTCTACCAAAATTGTGAAATTCATGGCCCCAGGGTCAGGAATTCTAGTGCTAGGGCGGGGCTCTAATGATTATATAGTGAAAATGCATTATTTATTTAAAAATCTTCTTCTCTGCTCCTGGGTATTAAATAAACTATCTAAGTATATAGTTATAATGGGTAAGAGTGCCTCTTCCAACATTGTGAATTTTATGGCCCCAGGGTCAGGGGTTCTGGTGTTAGGGCGGGGCTCTATTGATTATATAGTGAAAATGCATTATTTATTTAAAAATCTTCTTCTCTGCTCCTGGGTATTCAATGAACTAGCTAAGTACATAGTTATGATGAGTAAGTGTGCCCCTACCAAAATTGTGAATTTTATGGCCCCAGGGTCAGGGGTTCTGGTGTTAGGGTGGGGCTCACTTGATTGTATAGTGAAAATGCATTATTTCTTTGAAAATCTTCTTCTCTGCTCCTGGGTATTAAATAAACTAAGTACATAGTTATGATGAGTAGGAGTGACTCTTCCACAGTTGTGAATTTTATGGCCCCAGGGTCAGATTCTCGTGTTAGGACGGATCTCTATTGATTATATAGTGAAAATGCATTATTTCTTTGAAAATCCTCTTCTCTGCACCTGGATATCAAATAAACTAACTAAACTAACTAAGTATATAGTTATGATGAGCAAGAGCGCCTCTTCCAAAATTGTGAAATTCATGGCCCCAGGGTCAGGGGTTCTGGTGTTAAGGCGGGGCTCTATTGAATATATTGTGAAAATGCATTAACTCTTTGAAAATCTGCTTCTTTGCACCTGAGTATTAAAAAAACTAACTAAGTAGAAAGTTATGATGAGCAAGAGTGCCTCTAACAAAATTATGAATTTCATGGCCCCAGGGTAAGGGTTTCTGGTGTTTGTTAGGGCAGGGCTCTATTGATTATACATGTATAGTGAAAATGCAGTTATTTCTTTGAAAATCCTCTTCTCTGTTCCTGGGTATTAAGTAAACTAATTTAGCATAAATTTATAATGCCTCAACCAAATTTGTGAAATTCATGTCACCTGTGGCAGGGGTTTTGCAATTCAGTGTAAGGAGGAGGGGGGAACTCTTTTGATTAAGTAGTGAAAAATACATTAATTCTTTGAAAATCTTGACTTTTGCTCCTGGGTATTATGCTTATGGTCCATTTATATATATTTATGAGGAAGAAAGGTACATCTAGCAAAATGGTTAATTTCATGCCCCCTGGGTCAGGGGTATCAAGGGGGGGGGGGGGTACATAGTCTGAAAATAAGTTAATGCTTTGAAATCTGCTCTTTTGTATTAATCAATTAATTTCATTAATTTATGAAATAAAATGTATGATGAAATTTCCAAAAAGTTTGAAATATGTGGCTCCATGAGGGTCAGTGCTTCCTTTAGGGTGGGGTGCACAACTGGTTATAAAGTGGAAGTGCATTTTCTCTTTGTTATTCTGATCTAACTCTGGGTATTGAGTAAGTAGAATAAGCATGTTAAGTTTATAATTATGATAAGCAATGGTGCCTCTTTCAAAATTGTGAATTTCATGGCTTCTGGTTTGAAACACGAACCAAATTCAATGGTTGGAAAGTTGTTACATGATACTCAGGTGACCTATAAGGCCCGTGGGCCTCTTGTTTACTTTAACTGGAGTATTAGATTTAGCAAAGGCTTGGGCAGGGGGACAAGTTGTTCAATAGAATTATTGTGATAACTTGATCTTGGAAACATTCTATGTTAACCATGGAGATTAATGGAAACATGCTACACCTTAAACAAACAAAAGCATTAGACCTAATTATTATCACATTATGCATTACATAACATTGGCCATTCTGTTATGCATCAGTATCATTCATCTACATCCAGTAAAGTTATTCAGGTCAACTCAATCAGATTAACTAATATATGTTTATTTTCAATGCAAACAACTTTCTACCTTTAGAATTACACATATTCCTAACTTTAAAGACGTTTGAATCAGTCTAATAGCTAAAAAAAAAATACGAGAAAAATGATGGTAGTTGATTATTAAACTTTTTGTGTTTAGAAATCATAATTCATAACTGTTCTCCAAATAAAGTTTAGATTTGTGAAATTTTTCTTTTTAAGTTGAATTAGGCACTGGTAAGTATTTGGAGAAGAAATGTCACGGGGAAGGGTGCACAACCATGCAAACATTTTAATGGGGCACTGACTAGGAATCTTTTTAATAAATAAGTTGATATAATTATGTAATTGTTTATATTACATTTGGGACACAGGCATAAAGAAGTTAGCTGTTTTCTATAGCATATAATATGTATCGGCAAAATGGGGGGGGGGGGGTTCCCTCCTCTTTATGCTTCCTACGGTCATAGAAAAAGAGAAAATTACACGTAATTGTCATATCCAAGTTATATTTCATGTAAATACGGTACAACTGGATTGAACTTATTTTGATTATTAACAGAATAATTCATTTTTGGACTCGGAATTATATGTGTATCACATGTACTTTTTTTAAGTTCTTCTTATACAAGTAATAATAAATTTTGCTCACGTCAGACAAACATTTCAAGAAAGCTAATGCTTGTTACGTTACTGTACAGATATAGGAGTACGGTCGTCCTTTTACAGTAAAACCAAATTTTGTACTTAGAAATATTGTAGTCTAAGAATTATGGTTTTATTTTGTGAGTTTAGACGGAAAATGAGAAATAATGGCATTTTTTGACCGTCATTGTCGTTCGTTCATGTTAAATGGAGCAAAGAAAATTAGTCCAGATTTCCTCTAAAATAAATTATGTTGGCCAAACCACGGCCTGATTTGGATGTATCGGTTTGAGAGAAATGCATGAAATTTATAGGACAGCTTAAAAAATACCTTGCCATCACACTCGTTAACATTATTTACTCATAAACAATTTTAAAATCTATAAATTAAAGAAATTTAGACCACACTCGGAGCAAAATAAAAATTCTGAATCTGTGTAAACATCGGTTTATTTGAAATATATTAGTAACAGATAAAGAAATCTGGTCGGAAAAAATAATTATTGAGGCAAATCAATCGTAATTAAGCAGAAAACACCTTAATATTTCAATAATATTTATTTTTTCAATGCCCTTTTTAACCCCACCCCCCAACCTTTTGACAAAAACTATTTCTTTCGCCCTGTTATAAAAAGCAAACTTATTTTGAACAATTTTTCATCCTCATATGAATCAGTATGCATCCATTAAAAAATTAAAACGAAAAAAATCGCACAAGTATAACGCGCAAGACAATTACGTACATACAGTTCAACTTTTGCCATATTTTTAGAAATCCGTGTTCACCGCGAAGCCCCTTGTCACAGAGTTTTGCCCGTAATTTTCCTATCTTGGGACGGATTCTTATGAAACTTGGTAAATACATTAAATAATCATCATAGATCGGGAAAATAGCAATATACCGGCAAGGAAAAAAATTAAGTTTAATTGCAGGGGTCATAACAGTATTACGCTTTGGTTCACGTCAAATCATGGCTGACGCAAAATAATCCCGGAATCTTCCCTTCCGATTCGGGCATTTTGATACGAGACTGGAGCTGAATTTTTTTTATGAGATGAAAAACAACATGTAAACTTCCTGTATTGACCAGATTTATTAAAATTTTGGGGCGTGCTGATTTTTCTGTATACTGTCAAGAGTGGGGAGTGATTAGGCCCTGGACTAGATTTTCAAGCACCTGCTCGACTTCGACCGAAACAAACTTGCGTGCCTTGCTGGATGGCTATGTATTTTTGGGTACTAAAATCTTTATAAAGAATGGTTTTACAAGATCTGAAAAGGAAACTTCTCAGAAGTTTGTTTTGAATTAGTTACATCTACTCAAACTTGCGCATTTTTGATAAGAATATATAGCAGAAATTAATACTGTTGTGACACCTTTAGCAGGCTGCAGAAACTAGGTCACGAATTTTCCATTCGTTTATCATCGGGCATCTCACTTCTGTAACTGAATTCCGCGATACTTCCAAAATCTCGGAAGTGAACATTTGATTGGATAATTGAAAGGTCACAAGGAGATGACCCGGAATGGGGTTTCTTCAGATCCTGCGATGTATGTAAGTGGATCATTAATGATTTTAATCAGATGGAATATTGTACCGGTACAATAATCTGTGTATCCTTTTTCACCAATTTAAAGTCTTAGGAATATTTCAAAACCAAATTTTACAATTTCTTTTTTAAATCAGTTTTTACCAAATTGCGTAAAAATTTTTATACCTAGTATTATACATTATTATTTAAAAGGCCAGTATGAGCAGAATATGTGTAATCCTAAGAAACACAAGTTGTGCCCCATGTGTACAGCGTCTACCTAGTTGTGTTGGTTTACCTAATGGCAGAAACTATAGGCCAGGACATCAATGGACAGCAGATTACATTATCTGCTACAAGAACAGAACCATTGATTTAAACAGATGCTCTGGA
>NW_026934472.1:0-5966 GCF_032062105.1 Saccostrea cuccullata | reverse complement strand
TTCTGGCACAATTGTGATGGTGTTATAAAAATGTCATGAACTAAGTTAGTACCACATTAAACGTAAAGTCGTTGATTTTTACAGTAATACTATCGAGATTTGTCAGCAGAAAGATTATTAAACTACAGGAATTATTCAGCAATCGATTAATTGATTATATGTTGTTTAATGTCCCTCTCGAGAATTTTTCACATGGAGAAGCCTCCACTCGCCGGTGGAGACTGCAAAATGTTGTCCTATAATTTGGCTCTAATCGCCATTGAGCAGTGAGGAATCTTTTTGAGTCAATACCATATCTGACACACGGGACCTCGATTTAAATGATCTCATCTGACGGACCGGTCTCCACGTCCCACAACTGAAGTCCATAATACAAATATATGATGCTCTAGCCATGTTTTTATTTTATTTCCAACTCCTTTTTGGTGCCATATTCCCTGTAAGCTTAATTAAATAAGACAAACTCTGTGCATTTTTGACTTTAACAACGTTTTCTCAGAAGGATACCAATTATATTCAAATTTTAGCATTGCACCCGTGCGCATGTTCATGCATGTGCGTTATAATCATATCATCTTGTCTACACTATCTACATATTTAAATATACAATATATTAAAGCATTCGGTCCAAAAGTATGAAAAATCACTCTTTCAAATGTATTTTTATTTCACTCGTTCCAAATGCACGCACGTACGTGCACGTGCATGATGACCATACCTTCTTGTAGGAGTCCCTTATATCTATCTATGTTCTAAATCCCATCCTGTTTGGTTGAAAAACAAGGGAGTTTTAGCCATTTCAAGTTTAAGCCAATCAGATTGCAGCACATGTGCATGCGCATGATTTCATGATTTTTTTTCTATATCATATTGTAGGATATCCTAATGCATGACTATGTTTTAAATTTCAAAGCATTTCTTCAAAAAACAAAGGAGATATAGCCATTTAAAGTTTCAGCCAATCAGATTGCAGCACACGGGCATGCGCATGCTTTCATGAAAATTCTTATACATCATGCTGTAGATCTTCATAATGTAGGTCTATGTTCAAAATTTCAAAGAATTATGACAAGAAACAAGAAAGATATTGAGACTTTAGTTTCAGCCAATTAGAGCGAAGCGCACGTGCATGCGCGTGAGATCTTACTTTTTTGACCATGTCATTTTGTCTATGCTTCTTATATATACTTATAATATGAGTTTCAAAGCATTTCATCAATAATTTAAATAGTTACGTCTGTATCAATTATACTGGATATTTCTCGTGTTGCACGTGCGAGCTCTTGCAAGCACATGTGCATGCACATGCTTTCATGATAAATCTTATAATACAGGCTGTAGATCTCCCTAATATATGACTATGTTCAAAATTTCAAATGATTTTATCAAAAAACAAAAAAGATATTGAGACTTTAGTTTCAGCCAATCAGAGCGAAGCGCACATGCATGCGCGTGCGATCTTGCTATTTTGACCATGTCATCTTGTGCTTACTACTAATATATCCTTACATTATAAGTTTCAAAACATTTCGTCACAAAATAGAAAAGTTACGGTTATATCCATTTTATATTGGTTATTTTAAGTTTTGCACGTGCGCGCTCTTGCAAGCACGTGCGCGCAAAATGACCTTGATTCCGCAAATCTACATAACATGCCTACTTACCCTAAAAAGGTTTCACCTAAGTCGGATGTGTAGTTTACAAGATCACTCGCGGACAAAATTTTCCCAGGAAGAAAAATAAGAATAAGAATAACTAGTGCTAATTGTAACGGGGACCGTTACAGATGTTCCCCAAACGCTCCCCAACTCCCTTTTGGTGCCCTATTCCCTGTAATCTCTATAAGATAATAAATACTTTATGGAATTTAGACTTAATCAAGATTTTCCCAGAAAAATACAAAATATATTTAAAAATAGGCATTGCACGCGTTTTCATGTGCATAACGACCATATTATCTTGTCTACAATATCTCAAATTTTAATATACATAATATTAAAGCATTTAATCCAAAAGTATTAAAAAATTCACTAATTCGAGTGTATTTTTAATTTTACTCATCTAACGTGCACGCACGTGGAAGCACGTGCATAATGACTTCACCTTTTTGTAGACGTCCCTTATATTTATTTATGTTCTAAATCCCATTCTGTTTGGTTTAAAAACAAGGGAGTTACAGCCATTTGAAGTTTCAGCCAATCAGATTACAGCACACATGCATGCGCGTGATTTCATAAATTTTTATCTTTATCGTATTGAAGAATATCTAAATGAATGACTATATTTTGAAATTCCAAACATTTCGTCAAAAAACAAAGGAGATATAGCCATATAAAGTTTCAGCCAATCAGATTGCAGCACACGTGCATGCGCGTGATTTCATGATTTTTTTTCTATATCATATTTTAGGATATCTTAATGCATGACTATGTTTTAAATTTCAAAGCATTTCGTCAAAAAACAAAGGAGATAAAGCCATTTAAAGTTTCAGCCAATCAGATTGCAGCACGAGCGCATGCGCATGCTTTCATGAAAATTTTTATATATCATGCTGTAGATCTTCATAATGTAGGACTATGTCCAAAATTTCAAAAGATTATGACAAGAAACAAGAAAGATATTGAGACTTTAGTTTCAGCCAATCAGAGCAAAGCGCACGTGCATGCACGTGAGATCTTGCTATTTTGACCATGCCACCTTGTCTATACTACTAATGTATCCTTACATTATGAGTTTCAAAAAAATTCAGCAAGAAAAAGAAAAGTTACAGCAATATCCATAATATTGGTCATTTCACGTGATGCACGTGCGCGCTCTTGCAAGCACGTGCGCGCAAAATGACCTTCGTTCGGCAAATCTACATAACATGTCTACTGACCCTAAAAACAATTTACCTTAGTCGGATGTGTAGTTTACAAGATCACTCGTGGACAAAATTTTCCCAGGAAGAAGAAAAATAATAATAATAATAAGAAACAGAGTAAAAACAATATGTTCCCCAACTTCGTTTGGGGAACATAATAACTAGTGCTAATTGTAACGGGGACCGTTACAAATGTTCCCCAAACGCTCCCCAACTCCCTTTTATAGTCATATTCCCTGTAAGCGTAATTAAATAAGACAAACTTTATGCATTTGAGACTTTAACAACGTTTACCCAGAAGTGTACCATGTTCATTCAAATTTTATCATTGCACACTTGCGCATGTTAATGCATGTGCGTAATGACCATATCATATTCTCTACACAATCTATATATCTTAATGTGCTAAATATTAAAGTACTAAATCCAAAAGTATAAAAAAAAAAACGCTCATTCAAGTGTATTTTTGATTTTACCCATTTCACGTGCACGCACGTGCATACATGAGCATGGTGACCATACCTTCTTGTAGAAGTCCTATCTATGTTCTAAATCCCACCCTGTTTGGTTGAAAACCAAGGGAGTTATAGCTGTTTAAAGTTTCAGCCAATCAGATTGCAGCGCACCTACACGCACGTGTATGTATGAGCAGGGTGACCATACCTTCTTATAGAAGTCCATTATATATATATATCTTATTCAAATCACAACCTGTTTGGTTGAAAACCAAGGGAGTTATAGCTGTTTAAAGTTTCAGCCAATCAGATTGCAGCGTTTGTACACGCACGTGTATGCATGTGCATGGTGACCATATCTTCTTGTAGAAGTCCATTATATATATCTATGTTCCAAATCCCATCCTGTTTGGTTGAAAACGAAGGGAGTTATAGCTCATTTAAAATTTCAGCCAATCAGATTGCAGCGTTTGTACATGCACGTGTATGCATGTGCATGGTGACCATATCTTCTTGTAGAAGTCCATTATATATATCTATGTTCCAATTCCCATCCTGTTTGGTTGAAAACCAAGAGAGTTATAGCTATTTAAAATTTCAGCCAATCAGATTGCAGCGCACGTGCATGCACGTGATTTCATGATAATTGCTATATATCATTTTGTAGGATATCCTAATGCATGGCTATGTTCAAAATTTCAAAGGATTTCGTCAAAAAACAAGAAAGATATTGAGACTTAAGTTTCAGCCAATCAGAGCGTAGCGCACGTGCATGCGCGTGAGATCTTCCCATATTGACCACGTCATCTTGTTTATACTACTAATACATCCTTACATTATGAATTTCAAAACATTTCATCAAAAAATAGAAAAGTTACGGCACTATACATTATATTGGTTATTCACGTGTTGCACGTGCGCGCTCTTGCAAGCACGTGCGCGCAAAATGACCTTCGTTCCGCAAATCTACATAACATGTCTACTGACCCTAAAAACATTTCACCTTAGTTGGATGTGTAGTTTACGAGATCATTCGCGGACAAAAAAGTGCCCAGGAAGAAGAAAAATAATAACTAGGGCTAATTGTAACGGGGACCGTTACAGATGTTCCCCAAATGCTCCCCAACTCCCTTTTGGTGCCATATTCCATGTAAGCCTCATTAAATAAGACAAACTCTACGTATTTTAGTCTTTAACAACGTTTTCCAAGAAGTATACCAAGTATATTTCAATTTTAGCATTGCATGCGTGCGCATGTGAATGCATGTGCGTAATGACCATATCATCTTGTCTGCACTTTCAATGTATATTAAAATATACACAATATTTAAGCATTTAATCCAAAAGTATTAAAAATACGCTCATTTAAGAGTTTTTTTTAATTTTACTCATTTCACGTGCACGCACGTGCATGCATGTGCATAATGACCATACCATGTTGTAGGAGTTTATTATGTCTATCTATGTTCTAAATCCCATCCTGTTTGGTTGAAAACTAAGGAAGGTATAACCATTTAAAGTTTAAGCCAATCAGATTACAGCGCAAGTGCATGCACGTGATCTCATGAAAAATATTATATATCATATTGTAGGATATCTTAATGCATGACTATGTTTAAAATATCAAAGCATTTCGTCTTAAAGCAAAAAAGATATTGAGATTTTTGTTTCAGCCAATCAGAGAAAAGTACACGTGCAAACAAGTGCATGCATGTGCATGATGACCATACCCTCTTGTAGTAGTCTATTATGTCTGTCTATGTTCTAAATCCCAACCTGTTTGGTTGAAAAACAAGGGAGTTAGAGCCATTTAAAGTTTTAGCCAATCAGATTGCAGCGCACGTGCATGCGCGTGATTTCATGACAATTGCTATATACCATATTGTAGGACATCCTAAAGTGTGCCCATGTTTTAAATTTCATAACATTTCGTCAAAATACAGAAAAGATATTGAGATTTTCGTTTCAGCCAATCAGAGCGAAGCACACGTGCATGCGCGTGAGTTTGTGCTAACTTGACAGTGTCACATTATTTACACTATTAATATATCTTTATATAATGAGTTTCAGATCATTTCATCAAAAAATGTAAAAGTTATAGCTATATTAAGTATATAAGTCATTTCACGTGTTGCACGCGCCCGCACGTTCATTATATCCATCTATGTTCCAAATCCCACCCCGTTTGGTTGTAAACCAAGGGAGTTATAGCTACTTAAAGTTTCAGCCAATCAGATTGCAGCGCACGTGCATGCACGTGTTTTTATGATAATTGCTATATATTATGTTGTAGGATATCCTAATGCATGGCTATGTTCAAAATTTCAAAGGATTTTGTCAAAAAACGAGAGATTATTGAGACTTTAGTTTCGAGCCAATCAGAGCGAAGCGCACGTGCATGCGCGTGAGATCTTTGCTATTTTAATCATGTGATATTGCCTATGCTACTAATATATCCTTATATTATAAGTTTTAAAGCATTTCATCAAAAATGTAAAAAGTTACGCCTATATCGATTAAATCGGTCATTTCACGTGTTGCACGTGCACGCTCTTGCAAGCACGTGCGCGCAAAATGACCTTCGTTCCGCAAATCTACATAACATGTCTACTGACCCTAAAAACATTTCACCTAAATCGGATGTGTAG